>NW_027037758.1:0-22273 GCF_034236695.1 Oncorhynchus nerka | reverse complement strand
CACTAACAGGTTACCACAGAGTCTCATTAACTAACAGGTTACCACTAACAGGTTACCACAGAGTCCCATTCACTAACAGGTTGCCACTAACAGGTTACCACTAACAGGTTACCACAGAGTCTCATTCACTAACAGGTTACCACAGAGTCTCATTAACTAACAGGTTACCACAGAGTCTCATTCACTAACAGGTTACCACAGAATCTCATTCACTAACAGGTTACCACTAACAGGTTACCACAGAGTCTCATTCACTAACAGGTTACCACAGAGTCTCATTCACTAACAGGTTACCACAGAGTCCCATTCACTAACAGGTTACCACTAACAGGTTACCACAGAGTCTCATTAACTAACAGGTTACCACTAACAGGTTACCACAGAGTCTCATTCACTAACAGGTTACCACAGAGTCCCATTCACTAACAGGTTACCACAGAATCTCATTCACTAACAGGTTACCACTAACAGGTTACCACAGAGTCTCATTAACTAACAGGTTACCACAGAGTCTCATTCACTAACAGGTTACCACAGAGTCTCATTAACTAACAGGTTACCACAGAGTCTCATTCACGAACAGTTTACCACAGAGTCTCATTCACTAACAGGTTACCACAGAGTCTCATTCACTAACAGGTTACCACAGAGTCTCATTCACTAACAGGTTACCACAGAGTCTCATTCACTAACAGGTTACCACTAACAGGTTACCACAGAGTCCCATTCACTAACAGGTTGCCACTAACAGGTTACCACAGAGTCTCATTAACTAACAGGTTACCACAGAGTCTCATTCACTAACAGGTTACCACAGAATCTCATTCACTAACAGGTTACCACAGAATCTCATTCACTAACAGGTTACCACAGAGTCTCATTCACTAACAGGTTACCACAGAGTCTCATTCACTAACAGGTTACCACAGAGTCTCATTCACTAACAGGTTACCACAGAGTCTCATTCACTAACAGGTTACCACAGAGTCTCATTCACTAACAGGTTACCACAGAGTCTCATTCACTAACAGGTTACCACAGAGTCTCATTCACTAACAGGTTACCACAGAGTCTCATTCACTAACAGGTTACCACAGAGTCCCATTCACTAACAGGTTACCACAGAGTCCCATTCACTAACAAATTTTACAGAGTCCCATTCACTAACAGGTTTGCCACTAACAGGTTACCACAGAGTCTCATTAATAACAGGTTACCACTAACATGTTACCACAGAGTCTCATTCACTAACGAATTACCACAGAGTCCTCATTAACTAACAGGTTTACCGCAGAGTCTCATTAACTAACAGGTTACCACAGAGTCTCATTCACTAACAGGTTACCACTAACATGTTACCACAGAGTCTCATTGACTAACGGTTACCACAGAGTCTCATTCACTAACAGGTTACCACTAACAGGTTTACCACAGGGTCCCATTCACTAACAGGTTACCACTAACATGTTACACTAACAGGTTACCACAGGAGTCTCATTCACTAACAGGTTACCACAGAGTCTCATTAACTAACAGGTTACCACAGAGTCTCATTCACTAACAGGTTACCACAGGAGATCTCATTCACTAACGGTTACCACTAACAGGTTACCACAGAGTCTCATTCACTAACAGGTTACCACAGAGTCTCATTCACTAACAGGTTACCACAGAGTCCCCCATTCACTAACAGGTTACCACAGAGTCTCATTCACTAACAGGTTACCACAGAGTCTCATTCACTAACAGGTTACCACAGAGTCCCATTACCGCTAACAGGTTACCACAGAGTCCCATTCACTAACAGGTTACCACAGAGTCTCATTAACTAACAGGTTACCACAGAGTCCATTCACTAACAGGTTACCACAGAGTCTCATTCACTAACAGGTTACCACAACGACCACAGTCTCATTAACTAACAGGTTACCACAGAGTCTCATTCACTAACAGGTTACCACAGAATCTCATTAACAACAGGTTACCACAGAGTATTCACAGTTTACCACAGAGTCTCAACTAGGTTACCACAGAGTCTCATTCACTAACAGGTTACCACAGAGTCTCATTCACTAACAGGTTACCACAGAGTCCCATTCACTAACAGGTTACTAACAGGTTACCACAGAGTCCCATTCACTAACAGGTTGCCACTAACAGGTTACCACAGAGTCTCATTCACTAACAGGTTACCACAGAGTCTCATTCACTAACAGGTTACCACAGAATCTCATTCACTAACAGGTTACCACTAACAACAGGTTACCACAGAGTCTCATTCACTAACAGGTTACCACAGAGTCTCATTCACTAACAGGTTACCACAGAGTCTCATTCACTAACAGGTTACCACAGAGTCTCATTCACGAACAGGTTACCACAGAGTCTCATTCTAACAGGTTACCACAGAGTCTCATTCACTAACAGGTTACCACAGAGTCTCATTCACTAACAGGTTACCACAGAGTCTCATTCACTAACAGGTTGCCACTAACAGGTTACCACAGAGTCTCATTAACTAACAGGTTACCACAGAGTCTCATTCACTAACAGGTTACCACAGAATCTCATTCACTAACAGGTTACCACAGATCATTCACGAACAGGTCATTCATTCACTAACAGGTTACCACAGAGTCTCATTCACTAACAGGTTACCACAGAGTCTCATTCACTAACAGGTTACCACAGAGTCTCATTCACTAACAGGTTACCACAGTCTCATTCACTAACAGGTTACCACAGAGTCTCATTCACTAACAGGTTACCACAGAGTCTCATTCACTAACAGGTTACCACAGAGTCTCATTCACTAACAGGTTACCACAGAGTCTCATTAACTAACAGGTTACCACAGAGTCTCATTCACTAACAGGTTACCACTAACATGTTACCACAGAGTCCATTCACTAACAGGTTACCCCAAAGTCCCATTCACTAACAGGTTACCACTAACAGGTTACCACAGAGTCCCATTCACTAACTTGCCAAACAGGTTACCACTAACATGTTACCACAGAGTCTCATTCACTAACAGGTTACCACAGAGTCTCATTCACTGGCAAATTTACCACTAACAGGTTACCACAGAGTCTCATTCACTAACAGGTTTACCACAGAGTCTCATTCACTAACAGGTTACCACTAACATGTTACCACAGAGTCTCATTGACTAACAGGTTACCACAGAGTCTCATTCATTCCACAGGTCCATTCACAACGGGTTACCACTAACAGGTTACCACAGAGTCCCATTCACTAACAGGTTGCCATTCTAACAGGTTGCCACTAAGAGGTTACCACAGAGTCTCATTCACTAACAGGTTACCACAGGAGTATCATTAACTAACAGGTTACCACAGAGTCTCATTCACTAACTGAGTTACCACTAACAGGTTACC
The DNA here is from genome assembly GCF_034236695.1 of Oncorhynchus nerka. NCBI lineage: Eukaryota > Metazoa > Chordata > Actinopteri > Salmoniformes > Salmonidae > Oncorhynchus > Oncorhynchus nerka. The sequence goes on along the minus strand of NW_027037758.1, from coordinate 18,872 downwards.
ACTAACAGTGTTACCACAGAGTCTCATTCACCTAACAGGTTACACTCTCATTCACTAACAGGTTACCACAGAGTCCCATTCACTAACAGGTTACCACTAACAGGTTACCACAGAGTCTCATTAACTAACATGTTACCACTCTCATTCACTAACAGGTTACCACAGAGTCCCATTCACTAACAGGTTACCACAGAGGTTACCACCTAACTGAGTTACCACAAGTCTCATTAACTAACAGGTTACCACAGAGTCTCATTCACTAACAGGTTACCACAGAGTCTCATTAACTAACAGGTTACCACAGAGTCTCATTCACGAACAGGTTACCACAGAGTCTCATTCACTAACAGGTTACCACAGAGTCTCATTCACTAACAGGTTACCACAGAGTCTCATTCACTAACAGGTTACCACAGAGTCTCATTCACTAACAGGTTGCCACTAACAGGTTACCACAGAGTCTCATTAACTAACAGGTTACCACAGAGTCTCATTCACTAACAGGTTACCACAGAATCTCATTCACTAACAGGTTACCACAGAATCTCATTCACTAACAGGTTACCACAGAGTCTCATTCACTAACAGGTTACCACAGAGTCTCATTCACTAACAGGTTACCACAGAGTCTCATTCACTAACAGGTTACCACAGAGTCTCATTCACTAACAGGTTACCACAGAGTCTCATTCACTAACAGGTTACTCATTCAACAGGTTAGTCTCATTCACTAACAGGTTACCACTCTCATTCACTAACAGGTTACCACAGAGTCCCATTCACTAACAGGTTACCACAGAGTCCCATTCACTAACAGGTTACCACAGAGTCCCATTCACTAACAGGTTACCACAGAGTCTCATTAACTAACAGGTTACCACTAACATGTTACCACAGAGTCTCATTCACTAACAGGTTACCACAGAGTCTCATTAACTAACAGGTTACCACAGAGTCTCATTAACTAACAGGTTACCACAGAGTCTCATTCACTAACAGGTTACCACTAACATGTTACCACAGAGTCTCATTGACTAACAGGTTACCACAGAGTCTCATTCACTAACAGGTTACCACTAACAGGTTACCACAGAGTCCCATTCACTAACAGGTTGCCACTAACAGGTTACCACTAAGAGGTTACCACAGAGTCTCATTCACTAACAGGTTACCACAGAGTATCATTAACTAACAGGTTACCACAGAGTCTCATTCACTAACAGGTTACCACTAACAGGTTACCACAGAGTCCCATTCACTAACAGGTTGCCACTAACAGGTTACCACTAACAGGTTACCACAGAGTCTCATTCACTAACATGTTACCACAGAGTCTCATTAACTAACAGGTTACCACAGAGTCCCATTCACTAACAGGTTACCACAGAATCTCATTCACTAACAGGTTACCACTAACAGGTTACCACAGAGTCTCATTAACTAACAGGTTACCACAGAGTCTCATTCACTAACAGGTTACCACAGAGTCTCATTAACTAACAGGTTACCACAGAGTCTCATTCACGAACAGGTTACCACAGAGTCTCATTCACTAACAGGTTACCACAGAGTCTCATTCACTAACAGGTTACCACAGAGTCCCATTCACTAACAGGTTACCACAGAGTCTCATTCACTAACAGGTTACCACTAACAGGTTACCACAGAGTCTCATTAACTAACAGGTTACCACAGAGTCTCATTCACTAACAGGTTACCACAGAATCTCATTCACTAACAGGTTACCACAGAATCTCATTCACTAACAGGTTACCACAGAGTCTCATTCACTAACAGGTTACCACAGAGTCTCATTCACTAACAGGTTACCACAGAGTCTCATTCACTAACAGGTTACCACAGAGTCTCATTCACTAACAGGTTACCACAGAGTCTCATTCACTAACAGGTTACCACAGAGTCTCATTCACTAACAGGTTACCACAGAGTCTCATTCACTAACAGGTTACCACAGAGTCTCATTCACTAACAGGTTACCACAGAGTCCCATTCACTAACAGGTTACCACAGAGTCCCATTCACTAACAGGTTACCACAGAGTCCCATTCACTAACAGGTTACCACTAACAGGTTACCACAGAGTCTCATTAACTAACAGGTTACCACTAACATGTTACCACAGAGTCTCATTCACTAACAGGTTACCACAGAGTCTCATTAACTAACAGGTTACCACAGAGTCTCATTAACTAACAGGTTACCACAGAGTCTCATTCACTAACAGGTTACCACTAACATGTTACCACAGAGTCTCATTGACTAACAGGTTACCACAGAGTCTCATTCACTAACAGGTTACCACAGGTTACCACAGAGTCTTCATTCACTAACAGGTTACCACAAGAGGTCCACAGAGTCATTCACTAACAGGTTACCACAGAGTATCATTAACTAACAGGTTACCACAGAGTCTCATTCACTAACAGGTTACCACTAACAGGTTACCACAGAGTCCCATTCACTAACAGGTTGCCACTAACAGGTTACCACTAACAGGTTACCACAGAGTCTCATTCACTAACAGGTTACCACAGAGTCTCATTAACTAACAGGTTACCACAGAATCTCATTCACTAACAGGTTACCACTAACAGGTTACCACAGAGTCTCATTCACTAACAGGTAACAGGTCTCATTCACTAACAGGTTAGCACAGAGTCCCATTCACTAACAGGTTACCACTAACAGGTTACCACAGAGTCTCATTAACTAACAGGTTACCACAGAGTCTCATTCACTAACAGGTTACCACAGAGTCCCATTCACTAACAGGTTACCACAGAATCTCATTCACTAACAGGTTACCACAGAGTCTCATTAACTAACAGGTTACCACAGAGTCTCATTCACTAACAGGTTACCACAGAGTCTCATTAACTAACAGGTTACCACAGAGTCTCATTCACTAACAGGTTACCACAGAGTCTCATTCACTAACAGGTTACCACTAACAGGTTACCACAGAGTCCCATTCACTAACAGGTTGCCACTAACAGGTTACCACAGAGTCTCATTAACTAACAGGTTACCACTAACATGTTACCACAGAGTCTCATTCACTAACAGGTTACCACAGAGTCTCATTAACTAACAGGTTACCACAGAGTCTCATTAACTAACAGGTTACCACAGAGTCTCATTCACTAACAGGTTACCACTAACATGTTACCACAGAGTCTCATTGACTAACAGGTTACCACAGAGTCTCATTCACTAACAGGTTACCACTAACAGGTTACCACAGAGTCCCATTCACTAACAGGTTGCCACTAACAGGTTACCACTAACAGGTTACCACAGAGTCTCATTCACTAACAGGTTACCACAGAGTCTCATTAACTAACAGGTTACCACAGAGTCTCATTCACTAACAGGTTACCACAGAATCTCATTCACTAACAGGTTACCACTAACAGGTTACCACAGAGTCTCATTCACTAACAGGTTACCACAGAGTCTCATTCACTAACAGGTTACCACAGAGTCCCATTCACTAACAGGTTACCACTAACAGGTTACCACAGAGTCTCATTAACTAACAGGTTACCACTAACAGGTTACCACAGAGTCCCATTCACTAACAGGTTGCCACTAACAGGTTACCACTAACAGGTTACCACAGAGTCTCATTCACTAACAGGTTACCACAGAGTCTCATTAACTAACAGGTTACCACAGAGTCTCATTCACTAACAGGTTACCACAGAATCTCATTCACTAACAGGTTACCACTAACAGGTTACCACAGAGTCTCATTCACTAACAGGTTACCACAGAGTCTCATTCACTAACAGGTTACCACAGAGTCCCATTCACTAACAGGTTACCACTAACAGGTTACCACAGAGTCTCATTAACTAACAGGTTACCACTAACAGGTTACCACAGAGTCTCATTCACTAACAGGTTACCACAGAGTCCCATTCACTAACAGGTTACCACAGAATCTCATTCACTAACAGGTTACCACTAACAGGTTACCACAGAGTCTCATTAACTAACAGGTTACCACAGAGTCTCATTCACTAACAGGTTACCACAGAGTCTCATTAACTAACAGGTTACCACAGAGTCTCATTCACGAACAGGTTACCACAGAGTCTCATTCACTAACAGGTTACCACAGAGTCTCATTCACTAACAGGTTACCACAGAGTCTCATTCACTAACAGGTTACCACAGAGTCTCATTCACTAACAGGTTGCCACTAACAGGTTACCACAGAGTCTCATTAACTAACAGGTTACCACAGAGTCTCATTCACTAACAGGTTACCACAGAATCTCATTCACTAACAGGTTACCACAGAATCTCATTCACTAACAGGTTACCACAGAGTCTCATTCACTAACAGGTTACCACAGAGTCTCATTCACTAACAGGTTACCACAGAGTCTCATTCACTAACAGGTTACCACAGAGTCTCATTCACTAACAGGTTACCACAGAGTCTCATTCACTAACAGGTTACCACAGAGTCTCATTCACTAACAGGTTACCACAGAGTCTCATTCACTAACAGGTTACCACAGAGTCTCATTCACTAACAGGTTACCACAGAGTCCCATTCACTAACAGGTTACCACAGAGTCCCATTCACTAACAGGTTACCACAGAGTCCCATTCACTAACAGGTTACCACTAACAGGTTACCACAGAGTCTCATTAACTAACAGGTTACCACTAACATGTTACCACAGAGTCTCATTCACTAACAGGTTACCACAGAGTCTCATTAACTAACAGGTTACCACAGAGTCTCATTAACTAACAGGTTACCACAGAGTCTCATTCACTAACAGGTTACCACTAACATGTTACCACAGAGTCTCATTGACTAACAGGTTACCACAGAGTCTCATTCACTAACAGGTTACCACTAACAGGTTACCACAGAGTCCCATTCACTAACAGGTTGCCACTAACAGGTTACCACTAAGAGGTTACCACAGAGTCTCATTCACTAACAGGTTACCACAGAGTCTCATTAACTAACAGGTTACCACAGAGTCTCATTCACTAACAGGTTACCACTAACAGGTTACCACAGAGTCCCATTCACTAACAGGTTGCCACTAACAGGTTACCACTAACAGGTTACCACAGAGTCTCATTCACTAACAGGTTACCACAGAGTCTCATTAACTAACAGGTTACCACAGAATCTCATTCACTAACAGGTTACCACTAACAGGTTACCACAGAGTCTCATTCACTAACAGGTTACCACAGAGTCTCATTCACTAACAGGTTACCACAGAGTCCCATTCACTAACAGGTTACCACTAACAGGTTACTCACAGAGTCTCACTAACAGGTTACCACAGAGTCTCATTCACTAACAGGTTACCACAGAGTCCCATTCACTAACAGGTTACCACAGAATCTCATTCACTAACAGGTTACCACTAACAGGTTACCACAGAGTCTCATTAACTAACAGGTTACCACAGAGTCTCATTCACTAACAGGTTACCACAGAGTCTCATTAACTAACAGGTTACCACAGAGTCTCATTCACGAACAGGTTACCACAGAGTCTCATTCACTAACAGGTTACCACAGAGTCTCATTCACTAACAGGTTACTACAGAGTCTCATTCACTAACAGGTTACCACAGAGTCTCATTACTAACAGGTTACCACTAACAGGTTACCACAGAGTCCCATCATTCACTAACAGGTTACTAGAGTCTCATTAACTAACAGGTTACCACAGAGTCTCATTCACTAACAGGTTACCACAGAGTCTCATTCACTAACAGGTTACCACAGAATCTCATTCACTAACAGGTTACCACAGAGTCTCATTCACTAACAGGTTACCACAGAGTCTCATTCACTAACAGGTTACCACAGAGTCTCATTCACTAACAGGTTACCACAGAGTCTCATTCACTAACATGTTACCACAGAGTCCCATTCACTAACAGATTACCACAGAGTCTCATTCACTAACAGGTTACCACAGAGTCTCATTCACTAACAGGTTACCACAGAGTCCCATTCACTAACAGGTTACCACAGAATCTCATTCACTAACAGGTTACCACTAACAGGTTACCACAGAGTCTCATTAACTAACAGGTTACCACAGAGTCTCATTCACTAACAGGTTACCACAGAGTCTCATTAACTAACAGGTTACCACAGAGTCTCATTCACGAACAGGTTACCACAGAGTCTCATTCACTAACAGGTTACCACAGAGTCTCATTCACTAACAGGTTACCACAGAGTCTCATTCACTAACAGGTTACCACAGAGTCTCATTCACTAACAGGTTACCACTAACAGGTTACCACAGAGTCCCATTCACTAACAGGTTGCCACTAACAGGTTACCACAGAGTCTCATTAACTAACAGGTTACCACAGAGTCTCATTCACTAACAGGTTACCACAGAGTCTCATTCACTAACAGGTTACCACAGAGTCCCATTCACTAACAGGTTACTACAGAGTCTCATTCACTAACAGGTTACCACAGAGTCTCATTCACTAACAGGTTACCACAGAGTCTCATTCACTAACAGGTTACCACAGAGTCTCATTCACTAACAGGTTACCACAGAGTCTCATTCACTAACAGGTTACCACAGAGTCTCATTCACTAACAGGTTACCACAGAGTCTCATTCACTAACAGGTTACCACAGAGTCCCATTCACTAACAGAGTCCACAGAGTCCCATTCACTAACAGGTTACCACAGAGTCCCATTCACTAACAGGTTACCACAGAGTCTCATTAACTAACAGGTTACCACTAACAGTTACCACAGAGTCTCATTAACTAACAGGTTACCACAGAGTCTCATTAACTAACAGGTTACCACAGAGTCTCATTCACTAACAGGTTACCACTAACAGAGTCTCCATTCACTAACAGGTTACCACAGAGTCTCATTCACTAACAGGTTACCACAGAGTCCCATTCACTAACAGGTTACCACAGAGTCCCATTCACTAAGAGTCTCATTAACTAACAGGTTACCACAACATGTTACCACAGAGTCTCACTAACAGGTTACCACAGAGTCTCATTCACTAACAGGTTACCACAGAGTCCCATTCAAACAGGTTGCCACAGGTTACCACTAAGAGTCAGGTTACCACAGAGTCTCATTCACTAACAGGTTACTACAGAGTCTCATTCACTAACAGGTTACCACTAACAGGTTACCACAGAGTCCTATTCACTAACAGAGTCTCATTCACAACAGGTTACCACAACAGGTTACCTAACAGAGTCTAATCTCACTAACAGGTTACCACAGAGTCTCATTCACTAACAGGTTACCACAGAGTCCCATTCACTAACAGGTTACCACAGAATCTCATTCACTAACAGGTTACCACTAACAGGTTACCACAGAGTCTCATTAACTAAACAGGTTACCACAGAGTCTCATTCACTAACAGGTTACCACAGAGTCCACATTCACCCACAGGTTACCACTAACAGGTTACCAGAGTCTCATTCACAGGTTAGTCTCATTCACTAGGTTACCACAGAGTCTCATTCACTAACAGGTTACCACAGAGTCTCATTCACTAACAGGTTACCACTAGAGGCTACCACAGAGTCCCATTCACTAACAGGTTGCCACTAACAGGTTACAGAGTCTCATTAACTAACAGGTTACCACAGAGTCTCATTCACTAACAGGTTACCACTCAGAGTCTCATTCACTAACAGGTTACCACAGAGTCTCATTCACTAACAGGTTACCACAGAGTCTCATTCACTAACAGGTTACCACAGAGTCTCATCATTCACTAACAGGTTACCACAGAGTCTCATTCACTAACAGGTTACCACAGAGTCTCATTCACTAACAGAGTCTCATTCCAACAGGTTAACAGAGTTACCAACAGACCACAGAATCTCATTCACTAACTAACTAGGTTACCACAGAGTCTCATTAACTAACAGGTTACCACAGAGTCTCATTCACTAACAGGTTACCACAGAGTCTCATTAACTAACAGGTTACAGAGTCTCATTCACGAACAGGTTACCACAGAGTCTCATTCACTAACAGGTTACCACAGAGTCTCATTCACTAACAGGTTACCACAGAGTCTCATTCACTAACAGGTTACCACAGAGTCTCATTCACTAACAGGTTACCACTAACAGGTTACCACAGAGTCTCATTCACTAACAGGTTGCCACTAAACAGGTTACCACAGAGTCTCATTAACTAACAGGTTACCACAGAGTCTCATTCACTAACAGGTTACCACAGAATCTCATTCACTAACAGGTTACCTCATTCAGGTTACCACAGAGTCTCATTCACTAACAGGTTACCACAGAGTCTCATTCACTAACAGGTTACCACAGAGTCTCATTCAGCTAACAGGTTTTACCACAGAGTCTCATTCACTAACAGGTTACCACAGAGTCTCATTCACTAACAGGTTACCACAGAGTCTCATTCACTAACAGGTTACCACAGAGTCTCATTCATCTACTAACATGTTACCACAGAGTCTCATTCACTAACAGGTTACCACAGAGTCCACAGAGTTACCATTCACTAACAGGTTACCACAGAGTCTCATTCACTAACAGAGTTACCACAGGTCTCATTCACTAACAGGTTACCACAGAGTCTCATTAACTAACAGGTTACCACTTCATTCACTAACAGTTACCACAGAGTCTCATTCACTAACAGGTTACAGAGTCTCATTAACTATAGGTTACCACAGAGTCCCATTACTAACAGGTTACCACTAACAGGTTACCACAGAGTCTCACATTCACTAACAGGTTACCACTAACATGTTACCACAGAGTCTCATTGACTAACAGGTTACCAGAGTCTCATTCAACAGGCTACCACAGAGTTACTAACAGGTTACCACAGAGTCCATTCACTAACAGGTTGCACTAACAGGTTACCACTAACAGGTTACCACAGAGTCTCATTCACTAACAGGTTACCAGAGTCTCATTAACTAACAGGTTACCACAGAGTCTCATTCACTAACAGGTTACCACAGAATCTCATTCACTAACAGGTTACACTAACAGGTTACTGAGTCTCATTAACTAACAGGTTACCACAGAGTCTCATTCACTAACAGGTTACCACAGAATTCCCATTCACTAACAGGTTACCACTAACAGGTTACCACAGAGTCTCATTAACTAACAGGTTACCACAGAGTCTCATTCACTAACAGGTTACCACAGAGTCCCATTCACTAACAGGTTACCACAGAATCTCATTCTAACTAACAGGTTACCACTAACAGGTTACCACAGAGTCTCATTAACTAACAGGTTACCACAGAGTCTCATTCACTAACAGGTTACCACAGAGTCTCATTAACTAACAGGTTACCACAGAGTCTCTTCACTAACAGGTTACCACAGAGTCTCATTAACTAACAGGTTACCACAGAGTCTCATTCACTAACAGGTTACCACAGAGTCTCATTCACTAACAGGTTACCACAGAGTCTCATTCACTAACAGGTTACCACAGAGTCTCATTCACTAACAGGTTACCACTAACAGGTTACCACAGAGTCCCATTCACTAACAGGTTGCCACTAACAGGTTACCACAGAGTATCATTAACTAACAGGTTACCACAGAGTCTCATTCACTAACAGGTTACCACAGAATCTCATTCACTAACAGGTTACCACAGAATCTCATTCACTAACAGGTTACCACAGAGTCTCATTCACTAACAGGTTACCACAGAGTCTCATTCACTAACAGGTTACCACAGAGTCTCATTCACTAACAGGTTACCACAGAGTCTCATTCACTAACATGTTACCACAGAGTCCCATTCACTAACAGGTTACCACAGAGTCTCATTCACTAACAGGTTACCACAGAGTCTCATTCACTAACAGGTTACCACAGAGTCTCATTGACTAACAGGTTACCACAGAGTCCCATTCATTAACAGGTTACCACAGAGTCCCATTCACTAACAGGTTACCACTAACAGGTTACCACTAACAGGTTACCACAGAGTCTCATTCACTAACAGGTTACCACAGAGTCTCATTCACTAACAGGTTACCACAGAGTCCCATTCATTAACAGGTTACCACAGAGTCCCATTCACTAACAGGTTACCACAGAGTCTCATTCACTAACAGGTTGCCACAGAGTCCCATTCATTAACAGGTTACCACAGAGTCCCATTCACTAACAGGTTACCACAGAGTCCCATTCATTAACAGGTTACTACAGAGTCTCATTCACTAACAGGTTACCACAGAGTCCCATTCACTAACAGGTTACCACAGCATCTCATTATATACTAGAGTTGGTCCAATTAGGTTCAATATGTAAACCAGATGATTGAAAGTTTGAATTTAGAGCAAAACCTATTAAACGTTCTCATTTGGAATTTTGAGCAAAACCTATTAAACGTTCTCATTTGGAATTTTGAGCAAAACCTATTAAACGTTCTCATTTGGAATTTTGAGCAAAACCTATTAAACGTTCTCATTTGGAATTTAGAGCAAAACCTATTAAACGTTCTCATTTGGAATTTTGAGCAAAACCTATTAAACGTTCTCATTTGGAATTTAGAGCAAAACCTATTAAACGTTCTCATTTGGAATTTAGAGCAAAACCTATTAAAACGTTCTCATTTGGAATTTAGAGCAAAACCTATTAAACGTTCTCATTTGGAATTTTGAGCAATATTTCTACTAAACTGTGTATAGATGATTCTCAATGTGGTCAGATCTACATGATTCTCAATGTGGTCAGATCTGGATGATTCTCAATGTGGTCAGATCTACATGATTCTCAATGTGGTCAGATCTACATGATTCTCAATGTGGTCAGATTTAGATTATTCTCAATATGATCAGATCTGGATGATTCTCAATGTGGTCAGATCTGGATGATTCTCAATGTGGTCAGATCTACATGATTCTCAATGTGGTCAGATCTACATGATTCTCAATGTGGTCAGATCTACATGATTCTCAATGTGGTCAGATCTACATGATTCTCAATGTGGTCAGATTTAGATTATTCTCAATGTGGTCAGATCTGGATGATTCTCAATGTGGTCAGATCTACATGATTCTCAATGTGGTCAGATCTACATGATTCTCAATGTGGTCAGATCTACATGATTCTCACTGTGGTCAGATCTACATGATTCTCAATGTGGTCAGATCTACATGATTCTCAATGTGGTCAGATCTGGATGATTTTCAATGTGGTCAGATCTGGATGATTCTCAATGACCCAACCAATTGGAATTTGTGACATATCATATGTTTTGAAAATCAGTAACATATTTTACGAAATGAAATTCGTAACATATAGTATTGTAGGAATTGTAATTTGTAACATATAATGTAAAATAGATGAACAGCCACAAAGGAATACATACCACACGAAACATAGCATTACTAAATTGGAGTGTCTCAGATTTAAATGTACTATGTTCGGTCTACCCAACTTAGTTACTGGGTTGTTACCCCTTATTGATGTCACTTGTTAAATCCACTTCAATCAGTGTAGATGAAGGGGAGGAGTCACGTTAAAGAAGGATTTTTAAGTCTTAAGACAATTGAGTCATGGATTGTGTGTGTGTGTCATTCAGAGGGTGAACGGACAAGACAAAATATTTAACTCCAACGCTGCTGGGTTTTTCACGCTCAACAGTTTCCCGTGTGTATCGAGAATGGTCCACCAGCCAAAGGACATCCAGCCAACTTGACACAACTGTGGGAAGCATTGGAGTTGACATGGGCCAGCATCCCTGTGGAACACTTTAGACACCTTGTATAGTCAACATGGACCAGCATCCCTGTGGAACGCTTTAGACACCTTGTATAGTCAACATGGACCAGCATCCCTGTGAACGCTTAGACACCTTGTAGAGTCAACATGGACCAGCATCCCTGTGAACGCTTTAGACACAGTAAGTCAACATGGACCAGCATCCCTGTGGAACGCTTTCAACACCTTGTAGAGTCAACATGGACCAGCATCCCTGTGGAACGCTTTCAACACCTTGTAGAGTCAACATGGACCAGCATCCCTGTGGAACGCTTTCAACACCTTGTATAGTCAACATGGACCAGCATCCCTGTGGAACGCTTTAGACACCTTGTAGAGTCAACATGGACCAGCATCCCTGTGAACGCTTAGACACCTTGTAGAGTCAACATGGACCAGCATCCCTGTGAACGCTTTAGACACCTTGTAGAGTCCACATGGACCAGCATCCCTGTGGAACGCTTTTGACACCCTTGTAGAGTCCATGTCCCGACGAATTGAGGCTGATCTGAGGGCAAAAAGGGGGAGTAACTCAATATTAGGAAGGTGTTCCTATGTATGTATGTATGTATGTATGTATTAATATATACAGTCATGGCCAAAAGTTTGAGAATGACACAAATATTAATTTCCACAAAAAATTTGCTGCTTCAGTGTCTTTAGATATTTTTGTCAGATGTTACATACGGGAATACTGAAGTATAATTACAAGCATTTCATATGTGTCAGGCTTTTATTGACAATTACATGAAGTTGATGTAAAGAGTCAATATTTGCAGTGTTGACCCTTTCTTTTTCAAGACCTCTGCAATCCGCCCTGGCATGCTGTCAATTAACTTCTGGGCCACATCCTGACTGATGGCAGCCCATTCTTACATAATCAATGCTTGGAGTTTGTCAGAATTTGTGGGTTTTTGTTTGTCCACCTGCCTCTGAGGATTGACCACAAGTTCTCAATGGGATTAAGGTCTGAGTTTCCCCGCCATGGAACCAAAAGATTGATGTTTTGTTCCCAGAGCCACCTAGTTATCACTTTTGCCTTATGGCAAGGTGCTCCATCATGCTGAAAAGGCATTGTTCGTGACCAAACTGTTCCTGGATTGTTGGGAGAAGTTGCTCTCGGAGGATGTGTTGGTACCATTCTTTATTCATGGCTGTGTTCTTAGGCAAAGTTGTGAGTGAGCACACTCCTTGAATGAGAAGCAACCCCACACATGAATGGTCTCAGGATGCTTTACTGTTGGCATGACACAGGACTGATGGTAGCGCTCACCTGGTCTTCTCCCTGGACCGGCTTTTTTTTCCGGATGCCCCAAACAATCAGAAAGAGAAAATTACTTTACCCCAGTCTTCAGCAGTCCAATCCCTGTACCTTTTGCGGAATATCAGTCTGTCCCTGATGTTTTTCCTGGAGCTTCTTTGCTACCCTTCTTGACACCAGGCCATCCTCCAAAAGTCTTTGCCTCACTGTGCATGCAGATGCACTCCACCTGCCTGCCATTCCTGAACAAGCTCTGTACTGGTGGTGCCCCGATCCCGCAGCTGAATCAACTTTAGGAGACGGTCCTGGCACTTGCTGGACTTTCTTGGGCGCCCTGAAGCCTTCTTCACAACAATTGAACCGCTCTCCTTGAAGTTCTTGATGATCCGATAAATGGTTGATTTAGGTGCAATCTTACTGGCAGCAATATCCTTGCCTGTGAAGCCCTTTTCGTGCAAAGCAATGATGACAGCACGTGTTTCCTTGCAGGTAACCATGGTTGGCAGAAGAAGAACAATGATTCCAAGCACCACCTCCTCTTTTGAAGCTTCCAGTCTGTTATTCGAACTCAATCAGCATGACAGAGTGATCTTATGATCCCAGTTATCAACAGTGATGGGAACCCCAGGCCTTATGATCCCAGTTATCAACAGTGATGGGAACCCCAGGCCTTATGATCCCAGTTATCAACAGTGATGGGAACCCCAGGCGTTATGATCCCAGTTATCGAATCGTGATGGGAACCCCAGGCCTTATGATCCAAGTTATCGACAGTGATGGGAACCCCAGGCCTTATGATCCCAGTTATCAACAGTGATGGGAACCCCAGGCCTTATGATCCCAGTTATCAACAGTGATGGGAACCCCAGGCCTTATGATCCCAGTTATCAACAGTGATGGGAACCCCAGGCCTTATGATCCCAGTTATCAACAGTGATGGGAACCCCAGGCCTTATGATCCCAGTTATCAACAGTGATGGGAACCTCAGGCGTTATGATCCCAGTTATCAACAGTGATGGGAACCCCAGGCCTTATGATCCCAGTTATCGACAGTGATGGGAACCCCAGGCTTTATGATCCCAGTTATCGACAGTGATGGGAACCCCAGGCCTTATGATCCCAGTTATCGACAGTGATGGGAACCCCAGGCCTTATGATCCCAGTTATCGACCGTGATGGGAACCCCAGGCCTTATGATCCCAGTTATCGACCGTGATGGGAACCCCAGGCCTTAGATCCCAGTTATCCACCGCGATGGGAACCCCAGGCGTTATGATCCCAGTTATCGACCGCTATGGGAACCCCAGGCCTTATGATCCCAGTTATCGACAGTGATGGGAACCCCAGGCCTTATGATCCCAGTTATCAACAGTGATGGGAACCCCAGGCCTTATGATCCCAGTTATCGATAGAGATGGGAACCCCAGGCCTTATGATCCCAGTTATCGATAGAGATGGGAACCCCAGGCCTTATGATCCCAGTTATCGATAGAGATGGGCACCCCAGGCCTTATGATCCCAGTTATCGATAGAGATGGGAACCCCAGGCCTTATTTTTTATTTATTTTTTTATTTCACCTTTATTTAACCAGGTAGGCTAGTTGAGAACAGGTTCTCATTTGCAACTGCGACCTGGCCAAGATAAAGCATAGCAGAGTGAACAGACAACACAGAGTTACACATGGAGTAAACAATTAACAAGTCAATAACACAGTAGAGAAAAAAAAGGGGAGTCTATATACAATGTGTGCAAAAGGCATGAGGAGGTAGGCGAATAATTACAATATTGCAGATTAACACTGGTGTGATAAATGATCAGATGATCATGTACAGGTAGAGATATTTGTGTGCAAAAGAGCAGAAAGGTAAATAAATAAAAACTGTGGGGATGAGGTAGGTGAAAATGGGTGGGCTATTTACCAATAGATTATGTACAGCTGCAGCGATCGGTTAGCTGCTCAGATAGCTGATGTTTGAAGTTGGTGAGGAGATAAAAGTCTCCAACTTCAGCGATTTTTGCAAATCGTTCCAGTCACAGGCAGCAGAGTACTGAACGAAAGGCGGCCGAATGAGGTGTTGGCTTTGGGGATGCTCAATGAGATACACCTGCTGGAGCGCGTGCTACGGGATGGGTGTTGCCATCGTGACCAGTGAGCTGAGATAAGGCGGGGCTTTGCCTAGCATGGCCTTGTAGATGACCTGAGCCAGTGGGTCTGGCGACGAATATGTAGCGAGGGCCAGCCGACTAGAGCATACAAGTCGCAGTGGTGGGTAGTATAAGGTGCTTTAGTGACAAAACGGATGGCACTGTGATAAACTGCATCCAGTTTGCTGAGAAGAGTGTTGGAAGCCATTTTGTAGATGACATCGCCGAAGTCGAGGATCGGTAGGATAGTCAGTTTTACTAGGTAAGCTTGGCAGCGTGAGTGAAGGAGGCTTTGTTGCGAATAGAAAGCCGACTCTTGATTTGATTTTCGATTGAGATGTTTGATATGGGTCTGGAAGGAGAGTTTGCAGTCTAGCCAGACACCTAGGTACTTATAGGTGTCCACATATTCAAGGTCGAACCATCCAGTGTGGTGATGCTAGTCGGGCAAGCGGTGCAGGCAGCGATCGGTTGAAAAGCATGCATTTGGTTTTACTAGCGTTTAAGAGCAGTTGAGGCCACGGAAGGAGTGTTGTATGGCATTGAAGCTCGATTGAGGTTAGATAGCACAGTGTCCAATGACGGGCCGAAAGTGTATAGAATGGTGTCGCTCATGAGAGGTGGATCAGGGAATCGCCCGCAGCAAGAGCAACATCATTGATATACACAGAGAAAAGAGTCGGCCCGAGAATTGAACCCTGTGGCACCCCCATAGAGACTGCCAGAGGACCGGACAACATGCCCTCCGATTTGACACACTGAACTCTGTCTGCAAAGTAATTGGTGAACCAGGCAAGGCAGTCATCCGAAAAGCCGAGGCTACTGAGTCTGCCGATAAGAATATGGTGATTGACAGAGTCGAAAGCCTTGGCAAGGTCGATGAAGACGGCTGCACAGTACTGTCTTTTATCGATGGCGGTTATGATGTCGTTTAGTACCTTGAGTGTGGCTGAGGTGCACCTGACCGGCTCGAAACCAGATTGCATAGCGGAGAAGGTACGGTGGATTCGAGATGGTCAGTGACCTGTTTGTTGACTTGGCTTTCGAAGACCTTAGATAGGCAGGGCAGAATGGATATAGGTCTGTAACAGTTCGGGTCCAGGGTGTCTCCCCCTTTGAAGAGGGGGATGACTGTGGCAGCTTTCCAATCCTTGGGGATCTCAGACGATATGAAAGAGAGTTATCGACAGTGATGGGAACCCCAGGCCTTATGATCCCAGTTATCGACAGTGATGGGAACCTCAGGCGTTATGATCCCTTCAGGGCGTTCAAAAACAGTGAATTCCACTGAGTGTTTAAAAACCTTCTTAGGGATAGTCTGAACTTATTCAGTGGTGTAAAGTACTTAATTAAAAATACTTTAAAGTCGTTTTTTGGGGTATCTGTACTTTACTATTTATCATTTTGGCAACTTTTACTTTTACTTCACTACATTCCTAAAGAAAATAATATACTTTTTACTTCATAAATTTTTTTGACACCTAAAAGTACTCATTACATTTTGACAGGAAATGGTCCAATTCACCTACTTGTCAAGAGAACATCCCTGGTCATCCCCATTGACCCACCTAATCACAAATGCTTTGTTTGTAAATGAATGTCTGAGTGTTGGAGTGTGCCCTGGCTATCTGTAAATAAAATAAAAACAAGAAAATGGTGCCATATGGTTAATAAAAGGAAATGGTGTATACATTTACTTTTGATACTAAAGTATATTTAAACCGAATTAAATTAAAATGGCACCGGAGGGGAGGGCTGCCGTTTAATGGGGTTGCAGGTAGCTGTAACAGTTTTCTTGTGTCGAAGGAGAGGCAGACCAAAACGCAGGGTGGTTATTATTCATGGTTCTTTAATAAAGAAACTATACATGAATAGACTAACAAAACAAGAAATGTGAAAAACCGAAACAGCCCTATCTGGTGCAAACACAGAGACAGGAACAGTCACCCACAAAACGCAACACCAAACAGTGTAGCAGGGAGAATAGCAGGGAGAAGAGTAGGGAGAATAGCAGGGAGAATAGCAGGGAGAAGAGTAGGGAGATAAGCAGGGAGATTAGCAGGGAGAATAGCAGGGAGAAGAGTAGGGAGATTAGCAGGGAGAATAGCAGGGAGAATAGCAGGGAGAAGAGTAGGGAGATAAGCAGGGAGATTAGCAGGGAGAATAGCAGGGAGAATAGCAGGGAGAAGAGTAGGGAGATTAGCAGGGAGAATAGCAGGGACAATAGCAGGGAGATTAGCAGGGAGAATAGCAGGGAGAATAGCAGGGAGAATAGCATGGAGAATAGCAGGGAGAAGAGTAGGGAGATTAGCAGGGAGATTAGCAGGGTGAATAGCAGGGAGAATAGCAGGGAGAAGAGTAGGGAGATTAGGAGGGAGAATAGCAGGGAGAAGAGTAGGGAGATTAGCAGGGAGAATAGCAGGGAGAAGAGCAGGGAGAATAGCAGGGAGAAGAGTAGGGAGATTAGCAGGGAGAATAGCAGGGAGAATAGCAGGGAGAATAGCAGGGAGAATAGCAGGGAGAAGAGTAGGGAGATTAGCAGGGAGAATAGCAGGGAGAAGAGTAGGGAGATTAGCAGGGAGAATAGCAGGGAGAAGAGTAGGGGAGATTAGCAGGAGAATAGCAGGGAGAAGAGTAGGAGAATAGCAGGGAGAATAGCAGGGAGAATAGCATGGAGAATAGCAGGGAGAATAGCAGGGAGAAGAGTAGGGAGATTAGCAGGGAGAATAGCAGGGAGAATAGCAGGGAGATTAGCAGGGAGAAGAGTAGGGAGAAGAGTAGGGAGAATAGCAGGGTGAATAGCATGGAGAATAGCAGGGAGAATAGCAGGGAGAATAGAATGGAGAATAGCAGGGAGAATAGCAGGGAGAATAGCAGGGAGAATAGCAGGGAGATTAGCAGGGAGAATAGCAGGAGAATAGCAGGGAGAATAGCAGGGAGAATAGCAGGGAGAATAGCAGGGAGAATAACAGGCAGGGGAGATAGCAGGAGAATAGAGATAGCAGGGAGAAAGAACAGGGAGAATAGCAGGAGATTAGCAGGAGAATAGCAGGGAGAATAGCAGGGAGAATAGCAGGGAGAAGAGTAGCAGGGAGAATAGGGAGAATAGCAGGGAGATAGGGAGATTAGCAGGGAAGAGTAATAGCAGGAGAGAAGAATAGCAGGGAGAAGAGTAGGAGATTAGCAGGAGAATAGCAGATTAGCAGGAGAATAGCAGGGAGAATAGCAGGGAGAAGAGTAGGGAGATTAGCAGGGAGAATAGCAGGGAGAAGAGGGAGGAGATTAGCAGGAGAAGAGTAGGGAGAATAGCAGGAGAATAGCAGGGGAGAAACAGCAGGGAGAATAGCAGGAGAAGAATAGGGAGATTAGCAGGAGAATAGTGCAGGGAGAATAGCAGTGAGATTAGCAGGGAGAATAGCATGGAGAATAGCAGGGAGAATAGCATGGAGAATTAGCAGGGAGAATAGCAGGAGAATAGCAGGGAGAATAGCAGGGAGAATTAGCAGGAGAATAGAATAGCAGGGGAATAGCAGGGAGAATAGCAGGGAGAATAGCAGGGAGAATAGCAGGAGAATAGCAGGAGAAATAGCAGGGGAATAGCAGGAGAATAGCAGGAGAATAGCAGGGAGAATAGCAGGGAGATTAGCAGGGAGAAT
>NW_027037757.1:0-22271 GCF_034236695.1 Oncorhynchus nerka | reverse complement strand
GTCATCATCATCTTTCATCCTTCACTTAACTACCAATCTACATACATACACACACACACACACACACACACACAGCCAGCAGGTTAGAACACAGTCTCCCACCATAAAAGTGTTTTGATATCAGTCATTGGTGACAAATGTTTTACGGAACCAAAAAAGAATACAATAAAATGACTTTTTAAATGTTTAAGGATTTTTTTTTGTTGCCTTTTCTCAAAAAATATACAGTGATACTGCTAAGTACACCAGAATATGTTAGAGGCTTATTTCAACGTTACACATTGCCTGTGTAATGCCCCAACATCTGTAACCAGTGTGGCTGTTTAACCATGTTCTTTGTGCCAGAGTGTCCATCTAGACTGTCCCCAGGTGTGAGTGTCTATAACTCCAGTGTTGTCCGGGTTTGGCCGGGATAGGCCGTCATTGTAAATAAGAATTGGTTCTTAACTGACTTGCCTTGTAAATTAAAGGTTCAATAAAAGTTAATAAAGGTTAAATAAAGGTTAAATAAAGGTTAAATAAAAAAAGAAGAAGAAAAAACAAAAACAAGCAATGCAACAGGATATCCTGTCCTCTCTATCCTGAGTGGCCACCTGACACAACAACTCTAAGGGATGTCTATGGTAAGACTTGAAGGTCTGCTAATAAACTCTGTATAGACATGATCACATAGTTTGTTAAAGATAACTAAACACATGTAGTAGACCTGATGGTCTGGATTGATAATCTGCATTACAGGTCTGGATTGATAATCTGTATTACAGGTCTGGATTGATAAACTGTATTAAAGGTCTGGATTGATAATCTGTATTACAGGTCTGGATTGATAATCTGCATTACAGGTCTGGATTGATAATCTGTATTACAGGTCTGGATTGATAATCTGTATTACAGGTCTGGATTGATAATCTGTATTAAAGGTCTGGATTGATAATCTGTATTACAGGTCTGGATTGATAATCTGTATTAAAAGTCTGGATTGATAATCTGTATTAAAAGTCTGGATTGATAATCTGTATTAAAGGTCTGGATTGATAAACTGTATTAAAGGTCTGGATTGATAATCTGTATTACAGGTCTGGATTGATAAACTGTATTAAAGGTCTGGATTGATAATCTGTATTACAGGTCTGGATTGATAATCTGTATTACAGGTCTGGATTGATAATCTGTATTACAGGTCTGGATTGATAATCTGTATTAAAGGTCTGGATTGATAATCTGTATTACAGGTCTGGATTGATAAACTGCATGATTACAACTCCTCAGAGATATTGTTTTATACAGATACATTGTATTTGCAGATGTTGACACACTAACTAATGATATGTAATGACTAACAGTTTACCAATGGTTACCTAACTAACTATGTAATCCTTTCACTTCAACAGCGTAAGTGGTTCACTTCAGGTCTCAATCGACTGACGGGATGACC
Organism: Oncorhynchus nerka; assembly: GCF_034236695.1. Taxonomy (NCBI): domain Eukaryota; kingdom Metazoa; phylum Chordata; class Actinopteri; order Salmoniformes; family Salmonidae; genus Oncorhynchus; species Oncorhynchus nerka. The sequence continues at coordinate 20,836 of NW_027037757.1, read as the reverse complement.
GTCCTGTCTCCCAGACCCCAGACTGCTGTGTGTCCTGAGAGGGCTCTATAAGAACATGTCTGACCACAGCAAACGGCTGGTGATTCAACTGGTTTCATTTGACTGGGCAGCCTTTGGGCGAGAGTCCGAAAACAACCACAATTGTAATGTAATTATTTCCATCCCTTGTCTCACTCCTTGTAGTGAGTGTGTGTGTGTGTGTGTGTGTGTGTGTGTGTGTGTGTGTGTGTGTGTGTGTGTGTGTGTGTGTGTGTGTGTGTGTGTGTGTGAATGTCCGTGTGTGTGTGTGTGTGTGTGTGTGTGTGTGTGTGTGTGTGTGTGTGTGTGTGTGCTAGCAGGACATCATGGCAACCGCTACCCTCCACACCCTCACTCTGCTTGATGTGCACTTATCACTGTCTCTGGGCACCCAGGCTGTTTAGCCCAGTCAGGAGATAACACTCCCCTGGATCCCCAAGGTCACACACACCCACACACACACACACACACACACACACACACACACACACACCCCTCCACAGAGTGACTGTCACTGGGCAGAACCACACAGACACACCCCATCCTCCCTCAGACTTCCTCCCTCCCTCCTTTCTCCACTGTCTTCATCCTCTCAGACTTCCTCCCTCCCTCCTTTCTCCACTGTCTTCATCCACTCAGACTTCCTCCCTCCATTCTCCACTGTCTTCCTCCCCTCAGACATCCTCCCTCCATTCTCTACTGTCTTCATCCTCTCAGACTTCATCCCTCCATTCTCCACTGTCTTCCACCTATTCCCCCTTTCTTCATCTCCCTCCTCCTCTCATTCTCTGACAGGGTTTACCCACAATCCCTCCTGTAAGTGTGTGACTCTCACCAGAACCCCTTCTCAGCATCTAGGCTACACAAATGACTTTTCACATTTCACAGTGAACAACCACCCACACTGAATACATTCACTGGAATATGGGATCATTATCTGGGTCTAGGGATGATGCTAGTGCTTCTCTACAATGGAATCCTGACACAAAACCTTCAAGTGGTGTGTGTGTATTGTCCAGAGTCTAGGTGATCTATTTTGGCCCAGGTTTTAATTCCCTGCATGGGAGTTGGCCTGCTAATTTTACTGTAAGGCCTCTCTCTCTCTCACTCTCTCTGTCTCTCTCTGTATTTCTTTCTCCCTTCTTTTGTCTCGTCTGTCTCTCTCTCTCTTTCTCTCTCTGCCCTCTCTCTCTCTCTCTGTCTCACTCTCTCTCTCTCTCTCTCTCTCCTCTGCTCCTTAATTGATTAAGACGCTCAAAACCTGCTGATGACTGCTTTACTCAGCCACCGACCAGCAACACACATTATCCAACAAACAACGTGACTGACTGTCAAAACCAACACTCACCCACCCAGACACTAACGCATATGGATACACACACACACACACACACACACACACACACACACACACACACACACACACACACACACACACACACACACACACACACACACACACACACACACACACACACACAGACACACACACACACAGACACACATACAAACTCAGCAATCACACAATCTCAGAAACAATATTCATCTAATTACCAACTAATCAACATTGATGCTGCACACAGACAAACATTTCAGAAGCACATTGATGTTTACACACAGGAAATGCACTGATGTTTACACAGGAAATATACCTGATGTCACACAGGGAAATGCACTGATGCTTACACACAGGGAAATACACTGATGTTGCCACACAGGGAAATACACTGATGTTTACACACAGGGAAATGCACTGATGCTTGCTAATACATTGTGGAAAATACATTGATAAGCTACACACAGGAAATACATTGATGTTTACACACAGGGAAATGCACTGATGTTTACACATTGTGGAAATACATTGATGTTTACACACAGGGAAATGCACTGATGTTTACACAGGGAAATACACTAGATGTTTACACACAGGGAAATACACTGATGTTTACACACAGGGAAATGCACTGATGTTACAACACAGGGAAATACATTGATGTTTACACACAGTGGGAAATGCACGATGTTTACACACAGGGAAATGCATTGATGTTTACACACAGGAAATGCATTGATGTTTACACACAGGGAAATACACTGATGTTTACACACAGGAAATGCATATTGATGTTTACACACAGGGAAATGCATTGATGTTTACACACAGGGAAATACATTGATGTTTACACACAGGAAATACATTGATGTTTACACACAGGGAAATACACTGATGTTTACACACAGGGAAATGCACTGATGTTTACACACAGGGAAATACATTGATGTTTACACACAGGGAAATACATTGATGTTTACACACAGGGAAATGTATTAATGTTTACACACAGGGAAATACACTGATGTTTACACAGGGAAATGCACTGATGTTTACACACAGGGAAATACATTGATGTTTACACACAGGGAAATATATTGATGTTTACACACAGGGAAATGCACTGATGTTTACACACAGGAAATACATTGATGTTTACACACAGGAAATGCACTGATGTTTACACACAGGGAAATATATTGATGTTTACACACAGGGAAATACACTGATGTTTACACACAGGGAAATACATTGATGTTTACACACAGAAATATATTGATGTTTACATTGGAAATACATTGATGCTTTACATTAGGGAAATACACTGATGTTTACACACACTCAAATACACTGATGTTTTTACACACAGGGAAATGCGCTGATGTTTACACACAGGAAATACATTGATGTTTACACACAGGGAAATATATTGATGTTTACACATACAGGGAAATACACTGATAGCTTACACAGGGAAATACACTGATGTTTACACACAGGAAATATATTGATGTTTACACACAGGGAAATGCATTGATGTTTACACACAGGGAAATACACTGATGTTTACACACAGGAAATATATTGATGTTTACACACAGGGAAATATATTGATGTTTACACACAGGGAAATACACTGATGTTTACACACAGGGAAATACATTGACATTTACAAATGATGCCAGTGTGAGTTTTCTGCAGCCAGATGCATGTGGGAGGCAGACTGAGTTTATCTCTGTCCAAAACCCAGAGAGACTTGAAAGTTCACTGAAAGTTCACTTGTTGACACGTGATAATATTTCCTACCAAGTGACCATTTGACAGGCAGATAAAGGCACCAGCCTGACAGTCCTTGATTAAGGCTTCTAATCACATGGTTGAAACTCACTGATTCAGAGGGGTTGGGGTTAAATGCAGAAAGATACATTCAAGCTGAATGCATTCAGCTGTACAACTGACAAGGTCTCCCCTTTCCCTTTCCATTTTTTCAAGTTTTATACACAGAATCCTCCAATACTGAACTCACAGAACTCTAACTAGATCTACAATACTGAACCTCACAGAACTCTAACTAGATCTACAATACTGAACCTCACATAACTCTAACTAGATCTACAATACTGACCTTGCACCTCAACTAGATCTACAATACTGAACTAGAACCTAACTAGATCTACAATACTGAACCTCACAGAACTCTAACTAGATATATAATACTGAACCTCACATAACTCTAACTAGATCTACAATACTGGACCTCACATAACTCTAACTAGATCTACAATACTGAACCTCACATAACTCTAACTAGATCTACAATACTGACCTCCACAGAACTCTAACTAGATATAATACTGAACTCACATAACTCTAACTAGATCTACAATACTGGACCTCACAGAACTCTAACTAGATCTACAATACTGAACCTCACAGAACTCTAACTACATCTACAATACTGAACCTCACAGAACTCTAACTAGATCTACAATACTGAACCTCACAGAACTCTAACTAGATCTACAATACTGAACCTCACAGAACTCTAACTAGAACAATACTGAACCTCACATAACTCTAACTAAATCTACAATACTGAACCTCACAGAACTCTAACTAGATCTACAATACTGAACCTCACAGAACTCTAACTAGACTTTAACTAGATCTACAATACGGAACCTCACAGAATTCTAACTGAATCTAGAACCACCAGCTAAATTCAAACCCTGCTGTATCTTGCTGGCAAGTTTCAGCCCTAGTCAACTCACACCAGATCCCCATCCTCTCATGAGTCTGTAGTACAATACTGTATGATATCAACAGTCAGCAAAGTCTAAGCACTGCTGTGTGTCCCTGTTTTGACCTGCAACTGCTGGTAAATTGACTTCACCCCAGTAGACACACGCAAGCTCTTCCACCTGCTCCTCTAGCTGTACAGCAGTGCACATGTCCGTAGTACAATACTACACCATGAGCAGCTGTCCCAGGTAGAGCTGAAACCCTCTGTCCCAGTCCTGCCTGGTAACAGGACTGTTAGTGTGAAGGACACGTACGGTACAAGACAACCAAACTACTGTAACCCATGTAGTGCTGAGCCCCAAACCAGCCGTGTCCTGTCTCAACTGTCACCCAACCCCCATCTCTCCTCCTTCCCAGGTTTGTCCTCTTACCTTTGTGACAGTCATGCAGAGGCAGTGGGCGAGGAGCGGAGCGGTGTCCACTTAAACCAAAGCTGTAATACGCCGCAGGAGCAGAGAGGAGATCTCTGAGCACGCACAGAGAGAGAGAGGAGAGCTCTGCTGAGCACGCACAGAGAGAGAGAGGAGAGCTCTGCTGAGCACGCACAGAGAGAGAGAGAGGAGAGCTCTGCTACAGCACACACAGAGAGAGAGAGAGAGTTCTCTGAGCACGCACAGAGAGAGAGAGAGAGAGAGAGAGAGAGCTCTGCTGAGCACGCACAGAGAGAGAGAGAGAGAGCCAGAGAGAGAGAGAGAGAGAGAGGGAGGGGGAAAAGCCGGGGTTAGCTGTGTGTCTCCCGCTATGGTGTGCTGCTGCTGCCCAGTGCTGCTGTTGCCGAGTGCTGCAGCAAGAACAGGAGGAGGCAGCGTGGGTTACTACAACAGGAAATGCTCTGCCTGTCTGCTCCTCCTCTCCTCCGGTCCTCCCTCTCAGCCCTTCTACACACCCACACTGGTTGCACTCCTTCTCTCTCTCCCCTCATCCTGTTCTTTTTCTGCCAATCTGATTACAGACTAGCTAATGAAGCTTATTGATGTTTAGAGGGATGGAGGGATTGGTGTTGCCTGGGACAGGAGAAGGCTGCAGTGGAATAGAGAGAGAGGGGAGGCAGAGCCCAAAAGAGCTGTGTGCTGTGTCGCAGCTCACTGCCCGGGCTGTGAGTGCCAAAAGGCTGCACGTCAGCTAGTACGTGTGTGGGGGAAGAGAGTGAGAGAGGGAGGGGATGTGGAGAGAGAGAGTGTTGGAGAGAGGAGGATGAGAGAGTGTTGAGAGAGTGATGGAGATAGAATTGAGAGGGAGTGATGGAAAGAGGAGAGAGAGGGAGATGGAGAGAGAGGAGCGAGGGGATGATGGAGAGAGAGATGGAGTATGATGGAGAGAGAGAAGAGAGGAGGGAGTGAGAGAGAGAGTAGAGAGGGAGTGATGGAGAGAGAGGAGAGAGGAGTGATGGAGAGAGAGGAGAGAGGTAGTGATGGAGAGAGAGGAGAGAGGAGTGATGGAGAGCGGAGTGATGGAGAGAAAGATGGAGGGCAGGATTCAGTTCACTTTTAACCTTGTTCTGGAAATGTATAGTGGGTAAGAAATATTTAGAAGTGGCATAACACACACACACAAGTACTCTGACATGGTACTGAACTTCTTAATCCGAAATGCTGACATTATTGAGAGCCAGCAACATACACGCTCACTTCACTTAACTTCCCTACCCATAGTGTGCTTTACCATTTATTAGAAAATATTAAAATGCATAGTGGTGGAGTCAGGACTCTGCTCCTTCAGGGCAGCTCACTGCCAGAGACAAGCGTTAGGACTCTGCTCCTTCAGGGCAGCTCACTGCCAGAGACAAGAGTTAGGACTCTGCTCCTTCAGGGCAGCTCACTGCCAGAGACAAGAGTCAGGACTCTACTCCTTCAGGGCAGCTCACTGCCAGAGACAAGAGTTAGGACTCTGCTCCTTCCAGGGCAGCTCACTGCCAGAGACAAGAGTTAGGACTCTGCTCCTTCAGGGCAGCTCACTGCCAGAACCAAGAGTTAGGACTCTGCTCCTACAGGGTAGCTCACTGCCAGAGACAAGCGTTAGGACTCTGCTCCTTCAGGGCAGCTCACTGCCAGAGACAAGCGTTAGGACTCTGCTCCTTCAGGGCAGCTCACTGCCAGAGACAAGAGTTAGGACTCTGCTCCTTCAGGGCAGCTCACTGCCAGAGACAAGAGTTAGGACTCTGCTCCTTCAGGGCAGCTCACTGCCAGAACCAAGAGTTAGGACTCTGCTCCTTCAGGGTAGCTCACTGCCAGAACCAAGAGTTAGGACTCTGCTCCTACAGGGTAGCTCACTGCCAGAGCCAAGAGTTAGGACTCTGCTCCTTCAGGGCAGCTCACTGCCAGAGCCAAGAGTCAGGACTCTACTCCTACAGGGCAGCTCACTGCCAGAGCCAAGAGTCAGGACCCACTCCACAGGGCAGCTCACTGCCAGAGCCAAGCGTTAGGACTCTGCTCCTTCAGGCAGCTCACTGCAGAGACAAGAGTTAGACTCTGCTCCACAGGCAGCTCACTGCCAGAGACAAGAGTTAGGACTCTGCTCCTTCAGGGCAGCTCACTGCTTGAGACAAGAGTCAGTCAGTACTCTACTCCCTTCAGGGTAGGTCACAGCCAGAACTAAGCATCATAGACTATAATAGAATTTGACAGTCAGTATGATATGCTGGGCATCAGATAGGAGGATGAAAACCCAGAACCCAGACAGGTGGGAGGCTGGGCTGGGATATCAGAAAACAACAAGCATAGTGAGTAACAGCTAGTTACAGCAACGGCAGCAAGAGACACTCAGCGAGTTCGTGAACGTAACATCCTGCATTGAGGAATCATGTAGAACTGGTCAACTTAAATAGACTGCATGTAAGTAGAGTGTGAACAACTGGTGCGATATCCGCTGATGAGATCAGCTGATGCCCAACACTGGGGTTCCCTCTGGAACTGGCTCCTCTTCATTTCCTGAGACTTTGTTGAATGTGTGTAGGGGTGTTTGTGGAGAGTGAGTGAGTGAGTGAGGAGAGTGAGGAGGAGAGCAGTGAGTGAGAGGAGTGAGTGAGTGGAGTGAGAGTGAGTGAGTGAGTGAGTGAGTGAGTGAGTGAGTGAGTGAGTGAGTGGAGTGAGTGAGTGAGTTCCAGTCTACATCCATTCGTGCAGGAAAGTCCATTGAAGATGGGTGTCAAATCAATGGATACACGAGGACTACTTCCTGTTAAGAACAATGATTTTTCCTCAAAACACTGTAAGACACTTACAGTAGCTTTATTTATTAAGGGAAACATAACGGTAAAACCACTGGACATTAAGAACCCAGACATTCAATTTCATATGTGAACTAATGCTGGAGCCTCAGATGTTTGCAGAGGAACTATTCACATTGGAATAAAAAAAGATGTTGTGCAGAATGCTACAGTGTCAAGGACATCTACTAAATACTTAAAAGAATGGTTTGCAGAATAACATTGGTGTTAACCATGCATTATCAACTATTTCATTCCCCCTCTGCAATATCTCAACACAAACCCAGATGCACTGCCTGGACTGGCTGACCTCCATATGATCACACTGTACTGCCTGGACTGTCTGGACCCTATACGATCACACACTGTACTGCCTGGACGGTCTGACCTCTATATGATCACACTGTACTGCCTGGACTGGCTGACCTCTATATGATCACACTGTACTGCCTGGACTGTCTGACCCCTATAATGCATCACACTGTACTGCCTGGACGGTCTGACCTCTATATGATCACACTGTACTGCCTGGACTGGCTGACCTCCTATATGATCACACTGTACTGCCTGGACTGTCTGTCCTCTATATGATCACACTGTACTGCCTGGACTGGCTGATCTCTCTATATGATCACACTGTACTGCCTGGACTGTCTGACCCCTATATGATCACACTGTACTGCCTGGGACTTGCTGACCTCTATATGATCACACTGTACTGCCTGGACTGTCTGACCTCTATATGATCACACTGTACTGCCTGGACTGTCTGACCTCTATATGATCACACTGTACTGCCTGGACTGGCTGACCTCTATATGATCACACACTACTGCCTGGACGGTCTGACCTCTATATGATCACACTGTAATGCCTGGACTGGCTGACCTCTATATGATCACACTGTACTGCCTGGACGGTCTGACCTCTATATGATCACACTGTACTGCCTGGACTGGCTGACCTCTATATGATCACACTGTACTGCCTGGACTGTGTGACCTCTATATGATCACACTGTACTGCCTGGACTGGCTGGGACTCTATATGATCACACTGTACTGCCTGGACTGGCTGACCTCTATATGATCACACTGTACTGCCTGGACTGTCTGACCTCTATATGATCACACTGTACTGCCTGGACTGTCTGACCCCTATATGATCACACTGTACTGCCTGGACTGGCTGACCTCTATATGATCACACTGTACTGCCTGGACTGTCTGACCTCTATATGATCACACTGTACTGCCTGGACTGTGTGACCTCTATATGATCACACTGTACTGCCTGGACTGGCTGACCTCTATATGATCACACTGTACTGCCTGGACTGGCTGACCTCTATATGATCACACTGTACTGCCTGGACTGGCTGACCTCTATATGATCACAAACATACTCATATGTGATTGGTATTGGAGTCAATGCATCTTCACATAGCTGTATCAAAGTCCTCTATTCTATGTAATGGGGTCAGCCCGATCTAGGCTGAGCTAATTAATAGATATCATTTCATTAAGGCAGTTCAACTGGGGAATAAAACACGTTTCCCTGTGTATTCATGTTCTTTTTGTTCAGAAACCATCTGCCTATATTCATCCACATCTGGGGTACGACTAATTACACCAACAAACTACAATGTATTGAAGACATTCAATATGGATGGTATAGGTCAGAGGGTAAATGAACTTTACATTTAGAATACATGGCACAGTGGTGTAAAATTACTTTATTCTTTATTAACATTCTGTACACTTTTAGAAAAAGGGTTCCAAAGGGGTTCTTTGACTGTTCCCATAGAATAACCCTTTTTGGTTCCAGGTAGAACCCTTTTGAGTTCCATGCAGAACCCTCTGTGGAAAGGGTTCTACATGGAACCCAAAGGGTTCTATGAGGAACCAAAACGTGTTCTTCAAAGGGTACTCCTACGGGGACAGGCGAAGAACCCTTTCAGGTTCTGGATAGCACTTTTTTTTCTGAAAGCAGAACAACTTATTTTTCACCCACCATTTTTCCAAAGAATCGCAGCATATTTGTTTTTGTTACTAGTGACTCTGGTTTGTAACACTGATGTATCTGATTCTCTGATTCTCATCCTGTATGTTGGAAGCATTCTCACATTCCATTCCACACTGTTAAAAGGCAGGGGTGGACTAGGAGGACACAAGGGGGGTGGGGGGCGGAGTGGAATGGGATCAGGAATAGGAGCTGGGGGCTTGTGTGACTGGACTGAGGACTGGAGAGGAGAGGAGAGGAGAAACTCAGGCCCAGAGGTTACAGAGCCCTGGGTCTGGCCGTTTCCAAGCTCATCTGTCCAAAGTAAAGAAACAGAATTCTTCCGCTGATCGTGTCCCTCGACCCTGGATTTTATCATGTGTGGTGAGATATTTATTAAAGTGAGTTTACAGGCCCAGACTTTGACAACCTTTGGTTGTGTATAGTGGTATCTATTTGAAATGTTATATTTTTCTATGGGGAATGTCCACTTTTAATAAACACTGATTTAATTCTTTGTTTTTTTCAGATTGCTGGGTTTCCTGCTTTAACTCAGACTAAATAAAACATTCAAGATCCTCTATTTATTTTCTTTTTAGCTAGAATCCGTAGTTGATACATTACATTTTGGGCTAATAAATTAATCATATATACTCATAGATTTTTGAAGAATATTACTTATTTATGAGCTTAGTTCAACTGCCGTAACCCATCAGAACCCCAAATATAAGCTTGTTTTACTCCAATGTTTATAAACAATGCACATGCAACCAAATGCTTTATAGCATCAAAATATTGTCTAAAACTATATTTTTGATATCATGGATGGTCAGTCCTTGCATTCACACCTCTGTATGTGAATTTGAGAGTGGTTACATTTCTCCAACCCCTTCCTTCAGCTTTCTACCACCTCCTATGGAAACCAGTCTTCCTGCAAAATTGAGACGTCACAGAAAGGCCAAAGCTACACTATCACAAATATATCCGTTATGGGAGACTACCCTCTAGTGGCTGTAAGTAGAACTGCGGCAAAAAAATATATTTTAAGTTTTCACTGTAGTATTGCAGCAATATTCCATACGTTCGTCTATCAGAAGGCTGCAGTGTGTGTCTGGGTTAATCATATTTATGCCACTGGATATCCTGGTTAAAACCGATGTGGTTTAAATGCTTCTCTGTCTCAACTGGCCCTCAATGTCAAGTCTACCGTCATAGTAGGCCCGCCTACACTAGACTCTTGCACTACAATATATCTCAAATCCAATAACGACCTTTATATTCCACCATTCTATCAGAGCACAGAGTTTGTAGCTGCCCTTATGCTATGAAATCAGCCCCAGACTCTCTATGTGAAGGTAAGTCACTGGGTGGAGCCGGCTGTTAATAGTGGAATATAAAGGTCTGATAACAAGCACTTTGAAGTTCACAGGTGCCCTATTATCAAGTATTTCCCATATGAACAAAGTAGTCTGGAATTTTCCGCCTATTTTTCAGTGATAAATTTGGTACATTGTGTTTGGCTTGCTGGTCTCTGATTTCAAGCGTGACATGGCATAAGTGCAGAAGGAGAACTCTATGTCCAATCCAAGGTGCTCAGTTGTATGGAAACTATCACAGTTGTAATGTGTATCTACATCAGAAGTACACTGCAGTTGGTTATGTAAATACATGGCTTTAGTGACACGTAATGGTTTAACAATAAAAAACATGTTCATCAAGTTTCAACATCGATTTCCCCTGACACCACTTCTCTATCAACAGGGGGCAGTATCCCCTCTGTCCCATCTGGCTTTGCCAGCGCATCAACACAGGCACATGTCTCTTCCAGTAGAGTCCTCCATTCCTAACACCGGCCCACCGCAAAATCCTTCCATGCAGAAACTGTTAGTCCAGTGGAACTTTTAATGCGCTAAGCTCGAGTTACAGCTTCCCATGCACACTGCATGGTGTTCCAGTCAGCCAGTCTGCACACAAACCGCTTCCTCTAAGGGGGAGAGAGAGTCAGGGGACTATGAGAGGACTGTGGAGAGAGAGAGAGAGAGAGAGAGAGAGAGAGAGAGAGAGAGTCAGGGGACTAGGAGAGGACTGTGGAGAGAGAGAGAGAGAGAGAGAGAGAGAGAGAGAGAGAGAGAGAGAGAGAGAGAGAGAGAGAGAGAGAGAGAGAGAGAGAGAGAGAGAGAGAGAGAGAGAGCGAGAGACAGAGAGGGAGAGACAGATGACTGTGGAGAGAGAGGGGACTAAGAGAGGACAGTGGAGAGAGAGATGACTAAGAGAGGACTGTGGAGAGAGAGGGAACTGAGAGGACTGTGGAGAGAGAGGGAACTAAGAGAGGACTGTGGAGAGAGAGGGAACTAAGAGAGGACTGTGGAGAGAGAGGGAACTAAGAGAGGGCTGTGGAGAGAGAGATGACTAAGAGAGGACAGTGGAGAGAGGGAACTAAAAGAGAGGACTGTGGAGAGAGGGAACTAAGAGAGGACTGTGGAGAGAGGGAACTAAGAGAGGACTGTGGAGAGAGAGGGAACTAAGAGAGGACTGTGGAGAGAGAGGGAACTAAGAGAGGGCTGTGGAGAGAGAGATGACTAAGAGAGGACAGTGGAGAGAGGGAACTAAAAGAGAGGACTGTGGAGAGAGAGGAACTAAGAGAGGACTGTGGAGAGAGGGAACTAAGAGAGGACTGTGGAGAGAGAGGGAACTAAGAGAGGACTGTGGAGAGAGAGGGAACTAAGAGAGGACTGTGGAGAGAGAGGGAACTAAGAGAGGGCTGTGGAGAGAGAGATGACTAAGAGAGGACAGTGGAGAGAGGGAACTAAAAGAGAGGACTGTGGAGAGAGAGGGAACTAAGAGAGGACTGTGGAGAGAGGGAACTAAGAGAGGACTGTGGAGAGAGAGGGAACTAAGAGAGGACTGTGGAGAGAGAGGGAACTAAGAGAGGGCTGTGGAGAGAGAGATGACTAAGAGAGGACAGTGGAGAGAGGGAACTAAAAGAGAGGACTGTGGAGAGAGAGGGAACTAAGAGAGGACTGTGGAGAGAGAGATGACTAAGAGAGGACTGTGGAGAGAGGGAACTAAGAGAGGACTGTGGAGAGAGAGGGAACTAAGAGAGGACTGTGTAGAGAGAGGGAACTAAGAGAGGACTGTGGAGAGATGGATGGAGGGTTAAACGGGGGATGAGGGGGAAAGAGTATAGAAGGAGGAAATAAGAGAGAGATTGGAGGATGAACTTATTCTGATTTGTAATGTGAAGTACAATACGTGTGTTTGCCATTTGTTTGTCTTCATTGTGGTCTAACAACTCGTTGTGGTGTTGTTTGATGCTGTCAAAGTGTGTGTGTGTGTGTGTGTGTGTGTGTGTGTGTGTGTGTGTGTGTGTGTGTGTGTGTGTGTGTGTGTGTGTGTGTGTGTGTGTGTGTGTGTGTGTGTGTGTGTGTGTGTGAGTCAGACAGAGTGTCAGCTGAGAATTCAACATGTGTTCTCACCACACAGGCATCGTTCCAGTCTAGCCTATCCTAGTCTAGTCGGATATTTTCCACTGGTTTCTCAGCCACTAGTGTCTCTTCCAGTCCCCCTGCCTTCCCTCCATCACCTGGAAGAACCCCAACCTCTCCTTTGCAGGTTTTATTAGTTCACCTGCCGGTCATATAGAAGCTGTTTTATGTTGTCGTTCATAGAACAAAGCCCAGTGTGACTTCTTCCTGACACGGTCAGATAGATGAGCCGAAGCCCAGTGTGACTTCTTCCTGACACGCTCAGATAGATGAGCCGAAGCCCAGTGTGACTTTTCCTGACACGGTCAGATAGATGAGCGAAGCCCAGTGTGACTTCTTCCTGACACGGTCAGATAGATGAGCGAAGCCCAGTGTGACTTTTCCTGACACGGTCAGATAGATGAGCGAAGCCCAGTGTGACTTCTTCCTGACACGGTCAGATAGATGAGCGAAGCCCAGTGTGACTTCTTTCCTGACACGATCAGATAGATGAGCCGAAGCCCAGTGTGACTTCTTCCTGACACGGTCAGATAGATGTGCGTCAGTATGAAACATTTACAGAAGCATTTCCTTCTTAAAGTCATGACTTCCGTGACCTTGTCACAGTTACTCAAGTATGACAAAGCCTTTAGTGAGTTATTCCAGCTCTATTAGCTGATGCTATTAGTGGCTAGATGAGGTAAGGACAGGTGAGGAGATTTATGTTGAGCTCTGACCAACGCCAGATCTTCTGGAAACCCACATATTCTGAGTTGGACAAAAAAACAATCATCTGACCCACACTGAGGCTAACAAACAACACACTCACATTCAGTAGACCGCAGCACAAAGGCTCACTAACGTGACCCACACTGGGGCTAACAAACAACACGCTCACATTCAGTAGACCGCAGTACAAAGGCCCACTAACGTGACCCACACTGAGTCTGACAAACAACACACTCACATTCAGTAGACCGCAGCACAAAGGCCCACTAACGTGACCCACACTGAGTCTGACAAACAACACACTCACATTCAGTAGACCGCAGCACAAAGGCTCACTAACGTGACCCACACTGAGACTAACAAACAACACGCTCACATTCAGTAGACCGCAGTACAAAGGCCCACTAACGTGACCCACGCTGAGGCTAACAAACAACACGCTCACATTCAGTAGACCGCAGTACAAAGGCCCACTAACGTGATCCACACTGAGTCTGGCAAACAACACGCCACATTCAGTAGACCGCAGTACAAAGGCCCACTAACGTGACCCACACTGAGTCTAACAAACAACATTCAGTAGACCGCAGCACAAAGGCCCACTAACGTGACCCACACTGAGGCTAACAAACAACACGCTCACATTCAGTAGACCGCAGTACAGAGGCCCACTAACGTGACCCACACTGAGGCTAACAAACAACACGCTCACAGTAGACCGCAGTCAAAGTAACGACCGAGTCTGGCAAACAACACGCTCACATTCAAGACCCGCAGCACAAAGGCACATGTGGTAGCAGTTTCGAAGTTTAGAACCCCTTTTAATGCAACAGACACTAACTCAAGAAAAACACTGATATATAGACTGTGCTATAGCTTTCAGTTCAATCAGGATATTAAGAAAAAAATACTAGATAATGTTCCTCCTTAATCTTACGTGCCTCATTAAGTTAATGTAATGTTATTTGTTAAGAGATTACCCCAGAGAGAGCAGGCTGCAAAGACGACGTCTCCTGAAATGTAAACCTTTCTAAGCTTGTATAAACAAATAGACATAGCTAACACAAAGTTCCATTTGCTTATCTTCACAGTTCCCTGGTCTACGCTGCTGAGACTGACAAGGGTCAGCTGTATTGGTGGCCGAAGTCTCCATCAGATTCAATGGCATTCTGGTGCTTTTTATTGCAAACTCTAGCCTGTTAAAGCTAAGCCCCGGAGTGAGACCCCAGGGCAGACCAGTGAGTGAGCTTTGTAAACAGAGGCAGACCCAGACCTAATTGAAGAAAGAGCGCTGGACTGAGCACAAGGCCTTGTTCTCCCTTTGAGGTGAATAGATAGACAGGCCACACAGACACAAATAGAGTAGTTCTAAGGTAGATACTAAGTGGGATCCTTGGGACCACCCAACCCTAAACCCTAACTCCTACCCTAACTCCTAACTTTAACCATAACCCTTTAACTCATCCTAACCTTAACCCTACCTATTCACTGAGACATTTATTTTATCTTGGTATTTTACATTTTATTGTTGTTGTATTGTCAGGAAGGAACCTACAGGTAAGCATTTCATTACCATGATGTATACCATGTGTATCCCTTTACATACAACTAATACAATATAAAACCTGAACCGATCATGACTATGGTTAAGTGTATGAAACTAGGGATCATGGACTATGGCTAAACTAGGGATTATGACTATGGCTAAGTGTATGAAACTAGGGATCATGGACTATGGTTAAGTGTATATACGAAACAAGGGATCATGGACTACGGCTAAGTGTATACTACGAAACAAGGATCATGGACTATGGCTAAGTGTATGAAACTAGGGATCATGGACTATGGTTAAGGGTATGAAACTAGGACTGCGGACTATGGCTAAGTGTCTGAAACTAGGGATCATGGACTATGGCTAAGTGTATGAAACTAGGGATCATGGACTATGGTTAAAGTGTATGAAACTAGGATCATGGACTATGGCTAAGTGTATGAAACTAGGGATCATGGACTATGGCTAAGGGTCTGAAACTAGGATCATGGACTATGGCTAAGGGTATGAAACTAGGGATCATGGACTATGGCTAAGTGTATGAAACTAGGACATGGACTATGGCTAGTGTATATATGAAACAAGGGATTATGGACTATGGCTAAGTGTATATATGAAACAGGGATCATGGACTATGGCTAAGGTATGAAACTAGGGATGCATGGACTATGGCTAAGTATATATGAAACTAGGGATCATGGACTATGGCTAAGGGTATGAAACTAGGGATCATGGACTATGGCTAAGGGTATAAAACTAGGATCATGGACTATGGCTAAGGGTATGACACTAGGGATCATGGACTATGGCTAAGGAGTATGAAACTAGGGATCATGGACTATGGCTAAGGGTATGAAACTAGGGATCATGGACTATGGCTAAGTGTATATATGAAACAAGGGATCATGGACTATGGCTAAGTGTATATATGAAACAAGGGATCATGGACTATGGTTAAGTGTATATATGAAATTAGGGATCATGGACTATGGTTAAGGGTATGAAACAAGGGATCATGGACTATGGTTAAGGGTATATGAAACAAGGGATCATGGACTATGGTTAAGTGTATATATGAAACAAGGGATCATGGACTATGGCTATGTATATATGAAACAAGGGATTATGGACTATGGCTAAGTGTATATATGAAACAAGGGATCATGGACTATGGTTATGTATATATGAAACAAGGGATTATGGACTATGGTTATATATGAAAACTAGGGATATGGACTATGGCTAAACAAGGGATCATGGACTATGGCTAAGTGTATATATGAAACAAGGGATTATGGACTATGGTTAAGTGTATGAAACTAGGGATCATGGACTATGGTTAAGAGTATATATGAAACAAGGGATTATGGACTATGGTTAAAATGTATATATGAAACGAAAATGGTTAGGGATGAAACAAGGGATATGGACTATGGCTAAGTGTATATATGAAACA
The DNA here is from genome assembly GCF_034236695.1 of Oncorhynchus nerka. Lineage (NCBI taxonomy): Eukaryota > Metazoa > Chordata > Actinopteri > Salmoniformes > Salmonidae > Oncorhynchus > Oncorhynchus nerka. The sequence goes on along the minus strand of NW_027037757.1, from coordinate 4,273 downwards.
AGGATTATGGACTATGGCTAAATGTATATATGAAACAAGGGATTATGGACTATGGTTAAGGGTATATATGAAACAAGGGATCATGGACTATGGTTAAGTGTATATATGAAACAAGGGATCATGGACTATGGCTAAGTGTATATATGAAACTAGGGATCATGGACTATGGTTAAGGGTATATATGAAACAAGGGATCATGGACTATGGTTAAATGTATATATGAAATTAGGGATTATGGACTATGGTTAAGAGTATGAACCTAGGGATCATGGACTATGGTTAAGTGTATATATGAAACAAGGATCATGGACTATGGCTAAGTGTATATATGAAACAAGGGATTATGGACTATGGCTAAGTGTATATGAAACAAGGGATTATGGACTATGGCTAAGTGTATATATGAAACAAGGGATCATGGACTATGGTTTGTGTATATATGAAACAAGGGATTATGGACTATGGCTAAGTGTATATATGAAACTAGGGATCATGGACTATGGCTATATATATATGAAACTAGGATCATGGACTATGAAATATATGAAACTAGGGATCATGGACTATGGTTAAGGGTATATATGAAACAAGGGATCATGGACTATGGTTAAGGGTATAAACAAGGATCATGGACTGGCTATGTATATATGAAACAAGGGATTATGGATTATGGCTAAATGTATATATGAAACAAGGGATTATGGACTATGGTTAAGGGTATATATGAAACAAGGATCATGGACTATGGTTAAGTGTATATATGAAACAAGGATCATGGACTATGGTTAAGTGTATATATGAAACAAGGGATTATGGACTATGGTTAAGGGTATGAAACAAGGGATTATGGACTATGGCTAAATGTATATATGAAACAAGGATTATGGACTATGGCTAAATGTATATATGAAACAAGGGATTATGGACTATGGCTAAATGTATATATGGCAAGGATTATGGACTATGGCTATGTATATATGAAAACAAGGGATTATGGACTATGGTTAAGGGTATGAAACAGGGATCATGGACTATGGTTATGTATATATGAACAAGGGATTATGGACTATGGTTAAGGGTATGAAACTAGGGATCATGGACTATGGGTATGGGATCTATGAAACAAGGACTATGGTTAGGTCGTATATATGGAAACAAGGGATTATGGACTATGGTTATGTATATATGAAACAAGGGATTATGGACTATGGCTAAATGTATATATGAAACAAGGGATTATGGATATTGGCTAAGTGTATATATGAAACAAGGATTATGGACTATGGTTATGTGTATATATGAAACAAGGGATCATGGACTATGGTTAAGGGTATGAAACAAGGGATCATGGACTATGGTTAAGTGTATATATGAAACAAGGGATCATGGACTATGGTTAAGTGTATATGAAACAAGGGATCATGGACTATGGTTAAGGGTATGAAACAAGGGATCATGGACTATGGTTAAGGGTAAGGAAACAAGGAATCATGGACTATGGTTAAGGGTATGAAACAAGGGATCATGGACTATGGCTAAGTGTATATATGAAACAAGGGATCATGGACTATGGTTAAGTGTATATATGAATCAAGGATCATGGACTATGGCTAGTATATATGAAACAAGGATCATGGACTATGGCTATATGAAACAATGGATCATGGACTATGGCTATGGCTAAATGGGATCATGGACTATGGCTATGAAACAAGGGATCATGGACTATGGCTAAAGGGTATGAAACAAGGGCTCATGGACTATGGGATTGGTATGAAACAAGGGATCATGGACTATGGCTAAGGGTATGAAACAAGGGATCATGGACTATGGCTAAGGGTATGAAATAAGGGATCTGGACTATGGTTAAGGGCATGAAACAAGGAAACTATGGTTAAGGGTAAGAAACAAGGGATCATGGACTATGGCTAAGGTATATATGAAACAAGGGATCATGACTATGGCTAAGTGTATATGAAACAAGGGATCATGGACTATGGTTAAGGGTATGAAACAAGGATCATGGACTATGGTTGTGTATATGAAACAAGGGATCATGGACTATGGCTAAGTGTATATAAGAAACAAGGATTAGGATCATGGTTAAGTGTATATATGAAATTAGGGATCATGGACTATGGTTAAGAAACAAGGGATTATGAAACAAGGGATCATGACTATGGTTAAGTGTATATATGAAACAAGGATTATGGACTATGGCTAAATGTATATATGAAACAAGGGATCATGGACTATGGCTAAATGTATATAAGAAACAAGGGATCATGGACTATGGCTAAGTGTATATATGAAACAAGGGATTATGGACTATGGCTAAGTGTATATATGAAACAAGGGATCATGGACTATGGCTAAGTGTATATAAAACAAGGGATCATGGACTATGGCTAAGCTGTATATATGAAACAAGGGATCATGGACTATGGTTAAGTGTATATATGAAATTAGGATCATGGACTATGGTTATGGGTATATATGAAACAAGGGATCATGGACTATGGTTAAGGGTAGAGTTGAAACAAGGGATCATGGACTATCAAGGATCATGGACTATGTATATATGAAACAAGGGATTATGGACTATGGCTAAATGTATATATGAAACAAGGGATTATGGACTATGGTTGAGGGTATATATGAAACAAGGGATCATGGACTATGGTTAAGTGTATATATGAAACAAGGGATTATGGACTATGGTTAAGGTATGAAACAAGGGATTATGGACTATGGCTAAATGTATATATGAAACAAGGGATTATGGACTATGGCTAAGTGTATATATGAAACAAGGGATTATGGACTATGGCTAAATATATGAAACAAGGATTATGGACTATGGCTAAAAAGGGATTATGGACTATGGTTATATATGAAACAAGGGATTATGGACTATGGTAAATGTATATATGAAACAAGGGATTATGGACTATGGCTAAGTGTATATAAGAAACGGATCATGGACTATGGGGATATGAAACAAGGGATCATGGACTATGGTTAAGTGTATATATGCGAAACAAGGGATCATGGACTATGGTTAAGGGTATGAAACAAGGGATCATGGATTGTTATGTTGGGATTATGACTATGAAGCAGGCGAAACTAGCGATTATGAATTGGCGGTTATGTCGCAAAGAAACAAGGGAGATTATGGATATGGTTAAGTGTATATGAAACAAGGGATTATGGACTATGGTTGAATGTATGGCAAGGAAACAAGGGATCATGGACTATGTGGCTGGATGTGGCGTTATGTTCGTGTATATATGAAAACAAGGGATCATGGACTATGGTTAAGGGTATGAAACAAGGGATCATGGACTATGGTTAAGGGTATGAAACAAGGAATCATGGACTATGGTTAAGGGTATGAAACAAGGGATCATGGACTATGGCTAAGTGTATATATGAAACAAGGGATCATGGACTATGGTTAAGGGTATGAATCAAGGGATCATGGACTATGGCTAAGTGTATTTATGAAACAAGGGATCATGGACTATGGCTAAGGGTATGAAACAATGGATCATGGACTATGGCTAAGGGTATGAAACAAGGGATCATGGACTATGGCTAAGGGTATGAAACAAGGGATCATGGACTATGGCTAAGGGTATGAAACAAGGGATCATGGACTATGGCTAAGGGTATGAAACAAGGGATCATGGACTATGGCTAAGGGTATGAAATAAGGGATCATGGACTATGGCTAAGTGTATATATGAAACAAGGGATTATGGACTATGGTTAAGGGTATGAAACAAGGGATCATGGACTATGGTTAAGGGTATGAAACAAGGGATCATGGACTATGGGTAAGTGTATATATGAAACAAGGGATCATGGACTATGGTTAAGGGTATGAAACAAGGGATCATGGACTATGGCTAAGTGTATATATGAAACAAGGGATCATGGACTATGGTTAAGTGTATATATGAAACAAGGGATCATGGACTATGGTTAGGTGGTGTATGAAACAAGGGATCATGGACTATGGCTAAGTGTATATATGAAACAAGGGATCATGGACTATGGCTAAGTGTATATATGAAACAAGGGATCATGGACTATGGTTAAGTGTATATATGAAACTAGGGATCATGGACTATGGCTAAATGTATATATGAAACAAGGGATTATGGACTATGGCTAAGTGTATATATGAAACAAGGGATCATGGACTATGGCTAAGTGTATATATGAAACAAGGGATTATGGACTATGGCTAAGTGTATATATGAAACAA
>NW_027037756.1:15000-22256 GCF_034236695.1 Oncorhynchus nerka | reverse complement strand
CACACTATACCCCCTACACACACACTCTATACCCCCTACACACACTCTATACCCCTACACACACTCTATTCCTCCCTACCACACACACTATACCCCCTATACACACTCTATACCCCCTACAAACACTCTATACCCCCTACACACACACTATTCCTCCCTACCACACACACTATTCCTCCCTACACACACACTATACCCCCTACACACACACTATACCCCCTACACACACTCTATACCTCCTACACACACTCTATACCCCCTACACACACACTTATACCCCCTACACACACACACACACACTCTATACCTCCCTACACACACTCTATACCCCCTACACACACACACACACACACACTCTATACCCCCTACACACACTCTATACCCCCTACACACACACTCTATACCCCCTACACACACTCTATACCCCCTACACACACTCTATACCCCCTACACACACACACACACACACACACACTCTATACCCCCTACACACACTCTATACCCCCTACACACACACTATACCCCCTACACACACTCTATACCCGCTACACACACTCTATACCCCCTACACACACACTCTATACCCCCTACACACACTCTATACCCCCTACACACACTCTATACCCCCTACACACACACACACACACACACACACACACTCTATACCCCCTACACACACTCTATACCCCCTACACACACTCTATACCCCCTACACACACTCTATACCCCCTACACACACTCTATACCCCCTACACACACACACACACACACACACACACACACACACACACACACACTCTATACCCCTACACACACTCTATACCCCCTACACACACACTCTATACCCCCTACACACACTCTATACCCCCTACACACACACTCTATACCCCCTACACACACTCTATACCCCCTACACACACTCTATACCCCCTACACACACACTATACCCCCTACACACACACTCTATACCCCCCTACACACACTCTATACCCCCTACACACATTCTATACCCCCTACACACACACTATACCCCCACACACACTCTATACCCCCTACACACACTCTATACCCTCTACACACACTCTATACCCCCTACACACACACTCTATACCAACTACACACAGTCTATACCCCCTACACACACTCTATACCCCCTACACACACTCTATACCCCCTACACACACTCTATACCCCCTACACACACTCTATACCCCCTACACACACTCTATACCCCCTACACACACACTATACCCCCTACACACACACTATACCCCCTACACACACACTATACCCCCTACACACACACTATACCCCCTACACACACACTATACACCTGTGCACACACTCTATACCCCCTACACATACACTATACCCCTACACACACTCTATACCCCCTACACACACTCTATACCCCCTACACACACTCTATACCCCCATACACACACTCTATACCCCCTACACACACACTATACCCCCTACACACACACTATACCCCCTACACACACACTATACCCCCTACACACACACTATACCCCCTACAAACACTCTATACCCCCTACACACACTCTATACCCCCTACACACACTCTATTCCTCCCTACCACACACACTATACCCCCTACACACACACTATACCCCCTATACACACTCTATACCCCCTACACACACTCTATACCCCCTACATACACACTATACCCCCATACACACACACTATACCCCCTACACACACGCTATACCCCCTACACACACTCTATTCCTCCCTACCACACACACGATACCCCCTATACACACTCTATACCCCCTACAAACACTCTATACCCCCCTACACACACACTATACCCCCTACACTCTATACCCCCTACACACATTCTATTCCTCCCTACCACACACACTATACCCCCTACACACACACTATACCCCCTATACACACTCTATACCCCCTACACACACTCTATACCCCCTACACACACACTATACCCCCTACACACACACTATACCCCCTACACACACACTATACCCCCTACACACACACTCTATACCCCCTACACACACACACTATACCCCCTACACACACACACTATACCCCCTACCACACACACTATGCCCCCTACACACACACTATACCCCCTACACACACTCTATTCCTCCCTACCACACACACTATACCCCTATACACACTCTATACCCCCTACAAACACTCTATACCCCCTACACACACACTATTCCTCCTACCACACACACTATACCCCCTACACACACACTATACTCCCCTACACACACTCTATACCCCCTACACACACTCTATACCCCCCTACACACACACTATACCCCCTACACACACACTATACCCCCTACACACACTCTATACCCCCTTACACACACATTATACCCCCCTACACACACACACACACACTCTATACCTCCCTACACACACACACACACAGAGCGATGCCAGCCAAGCCAAAACGTCAGTAATATGCAGATCCATCTACTAATGACTAACCATAGAGGTAATTAAGACAGAGCTGGAACAGAGATGGCAGAAGGGCTGACACCTGCCTTGTGTGTCCACAGTCAGGACTGCTGGTGGAGAGCACTGTGGCACCAGGGTCACTCCGGTCAACAGTAGCCTGCGGCACAGTCTAAACACAGAGTCTAAACACAGCGTCTAAACCCAGAGTCTAAACCCAGAGTCTAAACCCAGAGTCTAAACCCAGAGTCTAAACACAGAGTCTAGGGTTGTGGGTGTGAGCACGCAGGCTCTAGGGATGGGGGTGTGAGCACGCAGGCTCTAGGGATGGGGGTGTGAGCACGCTGGCTCTAGGGGTGGGGGTGTGAGCACACTGGCTCTAGGGATGTGGGTGTGAGCACGCAGGCTCTAGGGATGGGGGGTGTGAGCACGCTGGCTCTAGGGATGGGGGGTGTGAGCACGCTGGCTCTAGGGATGGGGGTGTGTGAGCACGCTGGCTCTAGGGATGGGGGTGTGAGCACGCTGGCTCTAGGGATGGGGGTGTGTGGAGCACGCTGGCTCTAGGGATGGGGGTGTGAGCACGCTGGCTCTAGGGATGGGGGTGTGAGCACTCTGGCTCTAGGGATGGGGTGTGTGAGCACGCTGGCTCTAGGGATGGGGGTGTGAGCACGCTGGCTCTAGGGATGGGGGTGTGAGCACGCTGGCTCTAGGGATGGGGGTGTGAGCACGCTGGCTCTAGGGATGGGGGTGTGAGCACGCTGGCTCTAGGGATGGGGGTGTGAGCACGCTGGCTCTAGGGATGGGGGTGTGAGCACGCTGGCTCTAGGGATGGGGGTGTGAGCACGCTGGCTCTAGGGATGGGGGTGTGAGCACGCTGGCTCTAGGGATGGGGGTGTGAGCACGCTGGCTCTAGGGATGGGGGTGAGGACGCTGGCTCTAGGATGGGGGTGTGAGCACGCTGGCTCTAGGGATGGGGTGTGAGCACGCTGGCTCTAGGGATGGGGGTGTGAGCACGCTGGCTCTAGGGATGGGGGTGTGAGCACGCTGGCTCTAGGGATGGGGTTTGAGCACGCTGGCTCTAGGGATGGGGGTGTGAGCACGCTGGCTCTAGGGATGGGGTGTGAGCACACTTGCTCTAGGGATGGGGTGAGCACGCTGGCTCTAGCTCATGCTTGGGATGGGGGTGAGCACGTTGGCTCTAGGATGGGGGTGTGAGCACGCTGGCTCTAGGATGGGGGTGTGAGCACGCTGGCTCCAGGGATGGGGGTGTGAGCACGCTGGTTCTAGGGATAGAGGGGTGTGAGCACGCTGGCTCTAGGGATAGGGGGGGTGAGCACGCTGGCTCTAGGGATGGGGGGTGTGAGCACGCTGGCTCTAGGGATGGGGGTGTGAGCACGCTGGCTCTAGGGATGGGGGTGCGTGTGTGAAGCTTTCCGGGAAATTTTCCATGGGAAGTTAAGTCTGGGAATTTTGCATAAATTCATCAAAAAAGTTAGCTTATAACAGTGAACTTTTTTTGTGGGATACACAATTCAATTCTAGGTTTTAGTTAAACTATCCCCAATTAAATGGAGTTGCAACCCTCTGCATGCACAGTGCATTCTTCCATCACATGTGCAGCTGATTCTCAAGATCTTGCACACTAATGAGATGCATTTGAGTCCACACTACTACACTGTCTGAGCCAAGGACTACATGCTTTCTGGTGAGTTTTGATTACAATACTGGGTGGGGTGAATATATTTATATGACATTATTAGTAAATAGTTGTTTACAGCAAAGTTTGTTTAAATCAGTTCTAACTTGTTAACAATTTCTGCTGGTTAGTTTTTGCTACCATGTGGGTTTTAGCTTGCTTGAGCCAGCTAACTGAGGAGTGTTAATTCACCTGTTCCCATACATGTTTCATTTTAAAACATTTATCTTACAAAGGAGTTGTTTAATCTAACTGCTTAACTATTTTTTTTTTTACTCATTTTTTCTAATCTTTACAGGAAAATGCCAATGGGACTATCTGATGTGTGAGATATTTCACTGCAGCTAATGTAGAAGGAAAAGCTGTGCACATTTGCAAATAATGTGCCAAATCATATGTGAAGAATGCAACAAAGATTCATAATCATCTGGCCAAGTGCATAAAGTTCCCTCAGCGCTCACAACAAGCAACCTCTGACAAAAGTCCCTCTACTTCTATTCGAGAGGAAATGATGAATCAGACACCTTATCGATAGCAACAGCTCATGATCCTCCTGGAATCAGAAGTGTTTTTGACTCAATGGAAGAACGTAGTCAGAGAAATGGATAAATGTCTTACTTGAGCTGTGTATGCAACTGCTTGACCACTGATGCTCACAGGCAATGTGTATTGGAAGAGATTTCTTAACCCAGCATACACCTCTCAACCAGACATGCTTTATTTACTCATTTGCTGGATGCAGAGTTCAACAGAGTTCAAGTGAAGGTCAAGCAAATCATAGAGAAAGAGGACTGTATTGCAATCGCCTAAGGATGGGGGTGTGGAGGCGGGTCTGGCCAGAGATGTAGTCATTGTTTGTAGGTGTCTGTAAGTTGTTGTTAGTATAAGTTTACTTTTTGAGGTAATATTTAAAAAAATGAATGACTTAAGATCATGACACGCAGGAGGAAAGTATTTGTCACAGCAGTACACACTGAGTGTACAAAACACAGAACACCTGCTCTTCCCATGACATAGGACTGACCAGTTGAATCCAGGTGAAAGCTATGATCCCTTGTTGATGTCACTTGTTAAATCCACTTCAATCAGTGTAGATGAAGGAGAGGAGACCAAGCAAAGAAGGATTTTTAAGCTCTGAGACAATTGGAGACATGGATTGTATGTGTGCCATTCAGTGAGTGAATGGGCAAGACAAAATATTTAAGCACCTTTGAACGGGTATGATAGTAGGTGCCAGGCTACTAGCTGTTTCAAGAATGCAACGCCTGCTGAGTTTTTCACGTTCAACAGTTTCCCTTGTGTATCCAGAATGGTCCACCAGCCAAAGGACATCCACAACTTGACACAACTGGGAAGCATTGGAGTCAACATGGGCCAGCATCCCTAGAACAGCTTTGGACACTAGTAGAGTCCATGCCCTGACGAATTGAGTCTGTTCCTACAAAGGGGGTGCAACTACTATTAGGAAGGTGTTTCTCAATGTTTGGTAAACTCCAGTGAGGTTCAAATGAGAACCGCTGTAAAGTTTTTAATAGATCTAGTTTGCACAAGGCCTCGGTTGCCCTTCAATGTCACTTTGTCCTTTTTGCCGCCAACATGCCATCCCTCCGTCCTCCCTATAAACTCTTGCTACCGCCGAATCTCCAGACTAAGAAGCATCGGCGCATTTAGTCACATTGCATATTTTAGCCGCCATCTGTTCCGCTCAACACTCCCACCACAGGGGCTCCTATCCTCATCTTCCTGTTTCCATATTCCAACAGCATATTGTTCCCATAGCTTCTTTATTTATTTTTAAAGAAAAGACACACACACACACACACACACACAGCAGGACCGGAGAGTGCTTCTTGTTCTCAAGGAGGAGCAAGAGAGCAGCTTTCTTTTTTCTCCCCCCAGCAGTTTCTCCCAGCCAGTTGTCCTATCAAGTGTAACCTCGGGGTCCTCATAGAGCAATTAAAGGGGCCCCACTGCCCACCTTTTGGTAATGAAGCCCGGCGCAGCCTGGAATCTATAGCCCTTTAGTGTCCCCTAATGGGACGTCATTACAGTCAAAGAAACAGTGTACATGTAAATGAACATACTCATTAGCCAGTGGCGAGAGAAACCTTTGGAGCTCCGTGTGGTGCAGTGTGTGGAGGGATGCTTCCTTATTCCTCTGGTACCCTGATTGGTTTTTTGTCTTTTTTTTGTCTTGGTATGTGTGTGTGAGGGGAGAGATGGTGTGTGTGTGTGTGTGTGTGTGTGTGTGTGTGTGTGTGTGTGTGTGTGTGTGTGTGTGTGTGTGTGTGTGTTCGGCGGGTGTGTTCTTACTTGCTTGTGTATCTGTATGTCTTCACGTAAGGGGAAAGTGAAGTGAACATATATAATGTGTTATTGGTATTCACACAGCCGTTGTGCAGCTGTTAATTGAGCACTAGTTGTCTCTGTAATGTGATGCTAAAGCCTGCTGAAGCGCGTGGCTCGAACCCCTGCCTCTCTCTCTCTCTGATTGAATGACTACATTCCCAGAGTGCACCGGTGCAGCTGTCCAGGTCGTTGTCCCCGGCGAGCAGCGTGGAGTCAGGAAGAGGAGGAAAGAGGATTCATGACCTGGAGGAGCTGCTCAGACTGAAGGTACAAACCTCACTGACCTCTACACTACACTCTCTTTGTCTCTCACCACAGTTCAATTCAATTGACTTTATTGACATGGCAAGTTTGGCAAGTTCAATACATATATATAAAATAAGGGTAATAATAATTAAAAAAAAAAAAAAAAATATATATATATATATAATGGGGCAAAAAAGTATGAAGTCAGCCACCAATTGTGCACGTTCTACCACTTAAAAAGATGACAGAGGCCTGTAATTGTCATCATATAGATACACTTCAACTATGACAGACAAAATGAGACAAAAACATCTAGAAAATCACATTGTAGGATTTTAATGAATTTTGCCAATTATGGTGGAAAATAAGCTTCTTGGTCAATAACAAAAGTTTCTCAATACTTGTTATATACCCTTTTGTTGGCAATGACAGAGGCCTCAAACGTTTTCAGGCTCATACAGTTTTCACACACTGCTGCTGGTATTTTGGCCCATTC
>NW_027037756.1:0-10000 GCF_034236695.1 Oncorhynchus nerka | reverse complement strand
TGGTGAGCGGACCCCCAGACCTCACAACCATAAAGGGCAATGGGCTCTATGACTGATTCAAGTATTTTTAGCCAAATCCTAATTGGTATGTTGAAATTTATGTTTCTTTGATGGCATAGAATGCCCTTCTTGCCTTGTCTCTCAGATCGTTCACAGCTTTGTGGAAGTTACCTGTGGCGCTGATGTTTAGGCCAAGGTATGTATAGTTTTTGTGTGCTCTAGGGCAACAGTGTCTAGATGGAATTTGTATTTGTGGTCCTGGTGACTGGACCTTTTTTGAACACCATTATTTTGGTCTTACTGAGATTTACTGTCAGGGCCCAGGTCTGACAGAAATCTGTGCATAAGATCTAGGTGCTGCTGTAGGCCCTCCTTGGTTGGTGACAGAAGCACCAGATCATCAGCAAACAGCAGACATTTGACTTGATTCTAGCAGGGGAGACCGGGTGCTGCAGACTGTTCTAGTGCCCGCGCCAATTCGTTGATATATGTTGAAGAGGGTGGGGCTTAAGCTGCATCCCTGTCTAACCCCACGACCCTGTGTGAAGAAATGTGTGTTTTTTGCCAATTTTAACCGCACACTTGTTGTTTGTGTACATGGATTTTATAATGTCGTATGTTTTACCCCCAACACCACTTTCCATCAGTTTGTATAGCAGACCCTCATGCCAGATTGAGTCGAAGGTTTTTTGAAATCAACAAAGCATGAGAAGACTTTGCCTTTGTTTTGGTTTGTTTGGTTGTCAATTAGGGTGTGCAGGGTGAATACATGGTCTGTTGTACGGTAATTTGGTAAAAAGCCAATTTGACATTTGCTCAGTACATTGTTTTCATTGAGGAAATGTACGAGTCTGCTGTTAATAATAATGCAGAGGATTTTCCCAAGGTTACTGTTGACACATATTCCACGGTAGTTATTGGGGTCAAATTTGTCTCCACTTTTGTGGATTGGGGTGATCAGTCCTTGGTTCCAAATATTGGGGAAGATGCCAGAGCTAAGTATGATGTTAAAGAGTTTTAGTATAGCCACTGGAATTTGTTGTCTGTATATTTGATCATTTCATTGAGGATACCATCGACACCACAGGCCTTTTTTTTTTTTGGGTTGGAGGTTTTTATTTTGTCCTGTAACTCATTCAATGTAATTGGAGAATCCAGTGGGTTCTGGTAGTCTTTAATAGTTGATTCTAAGATCTGTATTTGATCATGTATATGTTTTTGCTCTTTGTTCTTTGTTATAGAACCAAAAATATTGGAGAAGTGGTTTACCCATACATCTCCATTTTGGATAGATAATTCTTCGTGTTGTTGTTTGTTTAGTGTTTTCCAATTTTCCCAGAAGTGGTTAGAGTCTATGGATTCTTCAATTGCATTGAGCTGATTTCTGACATGCTGTTCCTTCTTTTTCCGTAGTGTATTTCTGTATTGTTTTAGTGATTCACCATAGTGAAGGCGTAGACTCAGGTTTTTTTTTTCTCTCTCTCTCTCTCTCTCTCTCTCTCTCTCTCTCTCTCTCTCTCTCTCTTCCCCTCCCGTCCACTAGAGATATATGGAGGTCATGTCTCTTTACTCAGCCAGGGATATTAGCAGTTATTTTGGTGTCAGGTCTAAAGTGTCCCTATTACATCACATACTAGACAGACACTCAGCCTGATGCTAATGGCTCATGATACGCATGGCTGTGTTATTTAATGGTTCCATTTACATGTCTGTAGTGCGGACTGAGGGCGTTAACAGAGTTGTGTGTGTGTTTTTGGTTTTACTGTCCCTGTGGGGACCAGAAGTCCTCACAAGGATAGTAAAACAAGGAACATTTGCACAAGTAGGGCCATTTCGCCGTCCCCACAAGGAAAAAGGCTGGTTTAGTCTTAGGGGTTAGGTTTAGGGCTACAGTTAGGGTTAGGAGTTAGGTTTAGGATTAGGGGTTAGGTTTAGGGTTAGGTGTTAGGTTTAGGGTTAGGAGTTAGGTTTAGGAATAGGGGTTAGGTTTAGGGTTACAGTTAGGGTTAGGAGTTAGGTTTAGGAATAGGAATAGGGGTTTGGGTTTAGGGTTAGGTGTTAGGTTTAGGAATAGGGGTTAGGTTTAGGGTTAGGGTTAGGAGTTAGGTTTAGGAATAGGGGTTAGGTTTAGGTTACAGTTAGGGTTAGGAGTTAGGTTTAGGAATAGGGTTTGGGTTTAGGGAAAATAGGATTTTGAATGGGAATCAATTGTTTGGTCCCCACAAAGATAGTAAAACAAACGTGCGCCCAGTGGATGCCACTGACCCCATTATATTGGGAACACAATTTATACTGTGTACCCAGTGTGATTTTATCAGTTAAATGCTGAATTGGACAGAACAGTAGGGGATCCTAACAAACCGTTTTTATTTATTTCATTTTTTTTGTACAAACTTGCCACTTCCAAGACAAGTAAACAACAGCACGGTCTCTCTCTGAGGTCTGAGAGACACCAAATTATTTTTCAGCTTGAGAACATACATGCTGGATGATTAGGGTCTGGGACCAGTGTACCCAGAGCAGGCTGTGTGTTGTGTTGTGGAGTATTGATTGCTGGTGGTGGGGTTGAAGTGTGATCTGTGATGACCAGTGCTGGGGCCGGGCCCAGTGGGGAGCTCTAAGGGGCCTGGGAAGCAATGATGTGGCTAATGCCCTGCCACCCGACCAGAGCCCCTCTGCAATCAATCAGTCAGGACTCTCTCTCTCTGTGTGTGTGTGTGTCTGGTTCTCTCTCTCCTTTCATTAGAGGCAGAAACCCAGGCTGCGTTTGTTTGGGGGCTTTGTGTTGTAAAAGCAGCCCGTGTAACGGATGTCCTCTGTGAATATCTCTCACCAGTACACAAAAATCCATACTTGTCACATCGGTGGAGTGTGAGAGAAAGTGTGTGTGTGTGTGTCTGTCTCTGAGTGTGTGTATGTGTCTGTCTCTGAGTGTGTGTGTGTGTGTGTCTGTCTCTGAGTGTGTGTGTGTGTGTGTCTGTCTCTGAGTGTGTGTGTGTGTGTGTGTGTGTGTGTGTGGGTGTGTGTCTGTCTCTGAGTGTGTGTGTGTGTGTGTCTGTCTCTGAGTGTGTGTGTGTGTGTGTGTGTGTGTGTGGGTGTGTGTGTGTGTGTGTGTGTGTGCGTCCATGTGTGTGCTGCCGCTCCCCGCTCCTCTCTGTTCTCTTTGTCCTTGTTAATAATAACAGGGTTCAGAGCTCACATTTCCCTCTCTGCAGGGCAGCCGTGTCATATCAGCAGTAAACAAGCTCTTCCCCTTCAAAAGGCGCCGACGAGAAGTCTCCCCAGCCCTGCCTGGCCACCAAGCAGAAACCTGCTCTGCTCCCTTTCTCTTTCTCTCTCTATTCTTTCTCTCTTCTGTCTCTCTCATCTTTCCTCCTCTTCTCCCTCCCGAGCCCGAGCCCGAGCCTGCCTGTTTTAAAGTGTTTTCTTCTCCCACTCTGTTAAGGTCAGAATAGCAGAGGCGTTCCCTGTCAGAACATCTAGATGTTCTCCTCCTTCTCTCCCCTGAAAGTCCCACGTTGTAATCTTTTTCTTTTAAATTGTCATTTGCCGCCCAATTGGGTGGTGACCCCAGTCAATGACCAGTACCGCTGAGGGGAGAAGGGGTGGAGGAGGGGGAGGGTAGTGTGAAGAAGGTTCAAAGTGCTCTCTCTCCCCGGTTGACTTGACCATATTAATGCTGTACCTGTAATCTAACCTCGGATGCTGGAGGAACACTTGTCAGAGAGAAGGAGAGGAACTGCAATGTCAGAGAGAGGTGATGCTTCCTCAGTAATGGAGCACATATTTGTTATAGCTACATGTTACAGTAACAAGAGTTATATCTGACCTGGGTGTATAGACTGAGGTTGGTGGGATGAGCTATAGAGGACTCATTGTAATGGCTGGAAAGGAATGAAGGGGCCAGAGTCAAACAATGTTTCCATGTGTTTGATATCGTTCCATTTATTCCATACCAGCCATTACAATGATCCCATCCTCCTATAGCTCCTCCCGCCAGCCTCCACTGGTGTACAGTTCAGAAATTATTTACACTGTTTCTAGGTCCATTTTCTATCTTTGGAAATACACTGCTCTCAATGTAAGATTTAAGTCATTCTATCATTTTCAGATAGATTTGTCATCACTCCCAACCCCGACTGCTCTCACATTTCAGTGACATCATTTGACTTCTGTGCAGTGCATGTGTGAAGTGGCCACATTGTGTAACGTAACCTCCTGTATGTCTCTGGCCGGCAGACGGACGAGAACGAGGAGCAAGGAGGGCCCATGAGAAACGCCACGAGCGCCTGCCCCGTCCAGACCAACTCACCGGACGGTCAAAGACCAGCTCAGAGAGGTGGAGGACGCACAGGGCCGGTGAGTGCCTTACTAGAAGTAGAATTCAATATTCTACTCTACTAGAATTATATTTCAGGTATGGTACCACTTCCACCCAGCCTCAGACTGAATGTTCTGGTTATAGAGTGGCAGGTGACACACTTCCACCCAGCCTCAGACCGACAGACTTCTGTTATAGAGTGGCAGGTGACACACTTCCACCCAGCCTCAGACCGACGTTCTGTTATAGAGTGGCAGGTGACACACTTCTACCCAGAGGCAGACTGACGTTCTGTTATAGAGTGGCAGGTGACACACTTCTACCCAGCCTCAGACCAACGTTCTGGTATAGAGTGGCAGGTGACACACTTCCACCAGCCTCAGACCGACGTTCTGGTATAGAGTGGCAGGTGACACACTTCCACCCAGCCTGGACCGACGTTCTGTTATAGAGTGGCAGGTGACACACTTCTACCCAGCCTCAGACCGACGTTCTGTTATAGAGTGGCAGGTGACACACTTCTACCCAGCCTCAGACCAACATTCTGTTATAGAGTGGCAGGTGACACACTTCCACCCAGCCTCAGACCGACGTTCTGTTATAGAGTGGCAGGTGACACACTTCTACCCAGAGGCAGACTGACGTCTGTTATAGAGTGGCAGGTGACACACTTCTACCCAGAGGCAGACTGACGTTCTGTTATAGAGTGGCAGGTGACACACTTCTACCCAGAGGCAGACCGACGACTGATCTGTTATAGAGTGGCAGGTGACACTTCTACCCAGAGGCAGACCGACGTTCTGTTATAGAGTGGCAGGTGACACACTTCTACCCTGAGGCAGACCGACGTTCTGGCATAGAGTGGCAGGTGACACACTTCTACCCTGAGGCAGACCGACGTTCTGTTATAGAGTGGCAGGTGACACACTTCTACCCTGAGGCAGACCTGACGCTCTAGTATAGAGTGGCAGGTGACACACTTCAACCCAGCCTCAGACCAACGTTCTGTTATAGAGTGGCAGGTGACACACTTCTACCCAGCGGCAGACCGACGGTTATAGAGTGGCAGGTGACACACTGAGGCAGACCGACGTTCTGGTATAGAGTGGCAGGTGACACACTTCTACCCAGCGGCAGACCGACGTTCTGTTATAGAGGGCAGGTGACACACTAACCCAGCCTCAGACCGTTCTGGTATAGAGTGGCAGGTGACACACTTCTACCCAGCGGCAGACCGACGTTCTGTTATAGAGTGGCAGGTGACACACTTCTACCCTGAGGCAGACCGACGTTCTGGTATAGAGTGGCAGGTGACGCACTTCTACCCAGCGGCAGACTGACGTTCTGGTATAGAGTGGCAGGTGACACTTCCACCCAGCGGCAGACTGAGACGCTTCTGGTATTGAGTGGCAGGTGACACAAGTCCCCCAGCGGCAGACTGACGTTCTGGTATAGAGTGGCAGGTGACACAAGTCCCCCAGTGGCAGACTGACAGACTGAACATCTGGTATAGAGTGGCAGGTGACACACTTCTACCCTGAGGCAGACCGACGTTCTGGTATAGAGGGCAGGTGACACACTTCTACCCTGAGGCAGACACACTGGAGACCGACGCTTCTGGTATAGAGTGGCAGGTGACACACTTCCACCCTGAGGCAGACCGACGTTCTGGTATAGAGTGGCAGGTGACACACTTCCACCCAGAGGCAGACTGGCAGGCGCTCTGGTATAGAGTGGCAGGTGACACACTTCCACCCAGAGGCAGACTGACGTTCTGGTATAGAGTGGCAGGTGACACATTTACCCAGAGGCAGACTGCCGTTCTGGTATACACACTGAGGCAGACCCCGACGCTGGTGACACACTTCTACCCAGAGGCAGACTGACGTTCTGGTGTAGAGTGGCAGGTGACACACTTCTACCCAGAGGCAGACTGACGTTCTGGGTATAGAGTGGCAGGTGACACACTTCCACCCAGAGGCAGACTGACGTTCTGGTATAGAGTGGCAGGTGACACACTTCCCCCCCCAGCGGCAGACTGACGTTCTGGTATTGGAGGGCAGGTGACACACTTCACCCAGCGGCAGACTGACTTTCTGGTATTGAGTGGCAGGTGACGCACTTCCACCCAGCGGCAGACTGACGTCTGGTATAGAGTGGCAGGTGACACACTTCCACCCAGAGGCAGACTGACGTTCTGGTATAGAGTGGCAGGTGACGACTTCTACCCAGAGGCAGACTGGATGCTCTGGGTATAGAGTGGCAGGTGACACAAGTCCCCCAGCGGCAGACTGGACGTTCTGGTATAGAGTGGCAGGTGACACAAGTCCCCCAGCGGCAGACTGACGTTCTGGTATAGAGGTGACAGGTGACACAAGTCCCCCAGCGGCAGACTGACGTTCTGGCATACGAGTGGCAGGTGACACACTTCCACCCAGCGGCAGACTGACGTTCTGGTATAGAGTGGCAGGTGACACAAGTCCACACAGCGGCAGACTGACGTCCACTCCAGCGGCAGATCTGGTATAGAGTGGCAGGTGACACACTTCACACAGCGGCAGACTGACGTTCTGGTGTAGAGTGGCAGGTGACACACTTCCCCCAGAGGCAGAGACTGACGTTCTGGTATAGAGTGGCAGGTGACACACTTCCACCCAGCGGCAGACTGACGTTTCTGGTATAGAGTGGCAGGTGACACACTTCCACACAGCGGCAGACTGACGTTCTGGTATAGAGTGGCAGGTGACACACTTCCACACAGCGGCAGACTGACGTTCTGGTGTAGAGTGGCAGGTGACACACTTCCACCCAGTGGCAGACTGACGTTCTGGTATAGAATGGCAGGTGACACAAGTCCCCCCAGCGGCAGACTGACGTTCTGGTATAGAGTGGCAGGTGACACACTTCTACCCTGAGGCAGACCGGGGACGTTCTGGTATAGAGTGGCAGGTGACACACTTACCCTGGAGGCAGACCGACGTGTATAGGCAGGTGACTGCCTCAGACCAACGCTCTGTTATAGAGTGGCAGGTGACACACTTTACCCAGCGGCAGACCGACGTTCTGTTATAGAGTGGCAGGTGACACACTTCTACCCTGAGGCAGACCCAGTATAGAGCAGACACACTGAACCCAGCCTCAGACCAACGTGGTATAGAGTGGCAGGTGACACACTTCTCCCAGCGGCAGACGGACGTTTCTGTTATAGAGTGGCAGGTGACACACTTCTACCCCTGAGGCAGACCGACGCTCTGTTATAGAGTGGCAGGTGACACACTTCTACCCAGCGGCAGACCGACGCTCTGGTATAGAGTGGCAGGTGACACACTTCCACCCAGCCTCAGACTGACGTTCTGGTATTGAGTGGCAGGTGACGACTTCCACCTGACGTGCGAGCAGACTGACAGACTGACTGGTATAGAGTGGCAGGTGACACACTTCTACCCAGCCTCAGACCGACGTTCTACCTGTATAGAGTGGCAGGTGACACAAGTCCCCCGAGCGGCAGACTGACGTTCTGGTATAGAGTGGCAGGTGACACACTTCCACCCAGAGGCAGACCGACGTTCTGTTATAGAGTGGCAGGTGACACACTTCTACCCAGAGGCAGACTGGACATTCTGTTATAGAGTGGCAGGTGACACACTTCTACCCTGAGGCAGACCGACGTTCTGGTATAGAGTGGCAGGTGACACACTTCTACCCTGAGGCAGACCGACGTCTAGTATAGAGTGGCAGGTGACACACTTCAACCCAGCCAGACCAACGCTCTGTTATAGAGTGGCAGGTGACACACTTTTACCCAGCGGCAGACCGACGTTCTGTTATAGAGTGGCAGGTGACACACTTCTACCCTGAGGCAGACCGACGTTCTAGTATAGAGTGGCAGGTGACACACTTCAACCCAGCCTCAGACCAACGTTCTGGTATAGAGTGGCAGGTGACACACTTCTACCCAGCGGCAGACAGGACGTTCTGTTATAGAGTGGCAGGTGACACACTTCTACCCAGAGGCAGACTGACGTTCTGGTATAGAGTGGCAGGTGACACACTTCTACCCAGAGGCAGACCGACGTTCTGGTATTGAGTGGCAGGTGACACACTTCCCTCCAGCTGCAGACTGACGTTCTGGTATAGAGTGGCAGGTGACACACCCCCAGCGGCAGTTCTACCCTGAGGCAGACCGACGTTCTGGTTATAGAGTGGCAGGTGACGTCAGCGGCAGACTGACGTTCTACAGGTGACCAGCCCCCAGGCAGACTGACGCTCTGGTATAGAGTGGCAGGCACACACTTCCCCCCAGCGGCAGACTGACGCTCTGGTATTGGAGTGGCAGGTGACACACTTCCACCCAGCGGCAGACTGACGTTCTGGGTATAGAGTGGCAGGTGACACACTTCCCAGCGGCAGACCGACGTTCTGGTATAGAGTGGCAGGTGACACACTTCTACCCAGAGGCAGACTGACATTCTGTTATAGAAATGGCAGGTGACACACTTCTACCCTGAGGCAGACCGACGCTCTGGTATAGAGGGCAGGTGACACACTTCCACACAGAGGCAGACTGACGTTCTGGTATAGAGTGGCAGGTGACACACTTCCACCCAGAGGCAGACTGACGTTCTGGTATAGAGTGCAGGTGACACTTCCACCCAGAGGCAGACTGACGTTCTGGTATAGAGTGGCAGGTGACACACTTCTACCCAGTGGCAGACTGACGCTCTGGTATAGAGTGGCAGGTGACACACTTCTGCCCAGAGGCAGACTGACGTTCTGGTGTAGAGTGGCAGGTGACACACTTCTACCCAGAGGCAGACTGACGTTCTGGTATAGAGTGGCAGGTGACACACTTCCCGCAGAGGCAGACTGACGTTCTGGTATAGAGTGGCAGGTGACACACTTCCCCCCAGCGGCAGACTGACGTTCTGGTATTGAGTGGCAGGTGACACACTTCCACCCAGCGGCAGACTGACGTTCTGGTATTGAGTGGCAGGTGACGCACTTCCACCCAGAGGCAGACTGACGTTCTGGTATAGAGTGGCAGGTGACGAGGCACCACTGCACTTCTACCCAGAGGCAGACTGACGTTCTGGTATAGAGGGCAGGTGACACACTTCTACCCAGCGGCAGACTGACGTTCTCTGGTATAGAGTGGCAGGTGACACAAGTCCCCCAGCGGCAGACTGACGTTAGAGGGCAGGTGACACTGGACTGACGTCTGCATAGAGTGGCAGGTGACACACTTCCCCCAGCGGCAGACTGACGTCTGGTATAGGGTGGCAGGTGACACAAGTCCACAGCGGCAGACTGGACGTGGCAGGTGACACAAGTCCACACAGCGGCAGACTGACGCTTGACACAGGTGACACACTTCCACCCAGCGGCAGACTGACTTTCTGCATAGAGTGGCAGGTGACACACTTCCACCCAGCGGCAGACTGACGTTCTGGTATAGAGTGGCAGGTGACACACTTCCACACAGCGGCAGACTGACGTTCTGGTATAGAGTGGCAGGTGACACACTTCCACAGTGGCAGACTGACGTTTGGTGTAGAGTGGCAGGTGACACACTTCACCCAGTGGCAGACTGACGTTTCTGGTATAGAATGGCAGGTGACACACTTCCACCCAGCGGCAGACTGACGGGTATAGAGTGGCAGGTGACACACTTCCACCCAG
>NW_027037755.1:0-22240 GCF_034236695.1 Oncorhynchus nerka | reverse complement strand
CCCACATCTCTCCTCATATACCCTCCACATCTCTCCCATATACCCTCCACATCTCTTCATATTCCTCCCTCTATATACCCTCCACATCTCTTCTTACTGCTTTCTCCCCATATACCCTCCACATCTCTTCTTACTGTCCTCTCCCCATATACCTCCACATCTTCCTACTGATCACCCTTACATCTCTCCCTCTATTACTCCTCTCCATATACCTTCCACATCTTCCTCTCCCATATACTCCTCCACATCTCTCCTCATATCCCCTCCACATCTCTCCTCCCATATACCCTCCACATCTCTCCATATCTCACTGTCTCCATATCCTCTCCCCATATACCCTCCACATCTCTTTCATATACCTCCCATCTCCCCTATATACCCTCCACATCTCTCCCCATATACCTCTCTCTTACTATTCCATCTCTTCTATACCCTCTCCCTTATATATCTCCTCTACATCTCTCTCCTCATATACCTCTCCACATCTTCTCCCTATATACCTCCACATCTCTCTCTATTGCTCCTCCACATCTTCTCTACTTCTCTTCCACATCCCTCCACATATACCTCTCACATCTCCCCATATACCTTCCACATCTCTTTCTATTGCTCCTTCCCAATATACTCTCCACATCTTCCCCATATGACCTCCACATCTCTCCCCGATATACCTTCCACATCTTTCTTACTGCTCCTCTTCCTATATACCTCTCCACATCTCTTCTCATTGTCCCTCCTCTTATATACCTTCCACATCTCTTCTCACTGTTCCTCTCTCCATATCCGATTCACATCTCTCTCCACATGCTCTCTCTCTATATACTTCCACATCTTTCTACTGCTCTCCCCATATACCTTCCATATCTCTCCCTCATATACTCTCCACATCTCCTTCTTATCTGCTCTCTTCCCCATATACCTCCACATCTCTCCCTATATACTCTTCCATCTCTCCCCATATACCTTCACATCTCCTATAGTACTTATACTTCTTCCTCATACTATCCTTCCACATCTCTTTCCTACCTGCCCTCCTCTCTCCCTATATACTCTCTCCACATCTCTTTCTTATTGTTCTCTCTCAGATATCCACATCTCTTCTTACTGCTCTTCCTTCATATATCCTCATCTTCTACTCTCCCCGATATACCTTCCACATCTTTTCTCCATTCCTTCCCCCATATACTCTCCACATCTCTTCCCATATACCTCTCCGATCACTCTTCCCTCTATATACTCTCTCACATCATTCTCTATTGCTCTCTCTCCCCATATACCCTCCACATCTCTCTTCATTGCTCCCTCTCCCATATATCCTCCACATCTTTTCATTGCTCTCCTCCTCATATACCTTCCACATCTCTTCTTACTGTTCCTTCTTCCCATATACCCTCCACATCTCTCCTCATATACCCTCCATATCTTCTCCATACTACCTCCACATCTCTCCCCATATACCCTCCACATCTCTCCTATACTCTCCACATTCTTCCTATATCTCTCCCATATACCTTCCACATCTCTCCCATATACCTCACATCTTCTTACTGCTCTCTCCCCATATACCTTCCACATCTTCTCTTATCTGCCTTCTCCCCATATACCCTCCACATCTCTTCATATACCCTTCCACATCTCTCCTATATATCCTCCACATCTCTTCTACTGCTCCCTTCCCCATATACCTCCACATCTTTTCTTACTGCTCCTTCCCTATATACTCCTCCACATCTCTCCATATACCTCCACATCTCTCTACTACTCTTCCCATATACCCTCCACATCTCTCCCTATATACCCTCCACATCTCTTCCATATACCTTCCACATCTCTTCTATTGTCCTCTCCCATATACTTCCTCATCTATTACTCTCCTCTCCCATATACTCTCCACATCTCTCCCATATACCTCATCTCCACATCTCTCCCTATATACCTCCACATCTTCCCTCATACCTTCTCACATCTCTCCCATATATCCTCCATGATCTTCCTCTATAGTTCTCCTCTCAACCATATCCTCCACATCTCATCCTATATACTCTTCCACATCTCCTCCCTATATACTCCATCTCTACATGTTCTCTCCCCATATATCCCTCCACATCTTCTCTACTTCTCTACTCGTATACCTCACATCTCTTCCATTGTCTCTCCCCGATATATCCTCCACATCTCTTCTACTGCTCCTTCCCCATATACCCTCCACATCTCTTCCCATATACCTCCACATCTCTCCCATATACTCTCCACATCTCTTCTCATATACCTCCATCTCCCATATACCTCCATCTCCTCATATACCTCCTCCACATCTATTCCTTACTATCTCTCCCCATATACCCTCCACATCTCTCCTATATCTTCCATATACCCTTCCCCATATCTTCCACATCTCTCCCTATATACCCTCCACATCTTTCTTACTGTCCTCCCATATACCCTCCACATCTCTTCCTATAGCTCCTCCCATATCATCCTCTATATACTCTTCCACATCTCTTTCTCATATACCTCTATCTCCACATCTTCTCTCCATATACCCTCCACATCTCTCCCCATATACCCTCCACATCTCTCCCCATATACTCTCCACATCTTTCTATTGTCTCTTCCCATATACCTCCACATCTCTCCCATATACTCTCCACATCTATTCTTACTACCCTCTCCCATATACCTCCACATCTCTCCCCATATACCATCCACATCTTCCCCAGTGATACCTATATATTCCTCAGCATCTATCTTCCTCCTATATAATATCTTCCTACATCTCTTCTAGTGTCCTCTTCTCCCATATACTCTCCACATCTCTTTACATATGTCCCCATCCCCCATATACCTCCCACATCTCTTCCGATATACCTCCACATCTTCCCATATATCTCCACATCTTCCTGCCCTCCCCATATACCTTCCACATCTCTTCTACTGCTCCTCTCCCCATATACCCTCCACATCTCTTCTTACTGCCCTCATCCCCATATCCTCCACATCTCTCCCTATATACTCCACATCTCTCCTCATATACCTCCACATCTCTCTCCATATACCCTCCATCTCTCCCTATATACTCCTCCACATCTCTTCTTAGTGTCCTCTCCCCATATACCTCCACATCTCTTCTACTGCCTCCATCCCCATATACCCTCCACATCTCTCCCCATATACCCTCCACATCTCTTCTTACTACCCTCTTCCCCATATACCCTCCACATCTCTCCCCATATACCCTCCACATCTATCCTCATATACCCACCACATCTCTCCCATATACCCTCCACATCTCTCCCCATAGCCCTCCTCATCTTAACCCATATCCTCCACCTCCTCCTAATACCTCCACATCTCTCCCATAAATACCTCCATCATCTCTCCTCATCATCTCTTACATCTCTCCCCATACTATCCATATCTCTTCTTCTGTTCTCTCTATCCCTCATCTCCTTCTTTACCACACTCATATGCCCTTCATCTCTTTCTTGCCTGCCCCCTCCATATACCTCCACATCTCTTTCTTCTTTATCCCCATATACCTACATCTCTCCTCTATATCATCTTCTTCTACCCCCTTTAATATACCCTCATCTCTCCTTATACTATCATCACTCTGTTTATCTGTCTCTTCTTCTTCTTCATCCCATATATACTCCCATCTCCCCATATACCACCTCTACATCTCTTATATACCCCTTCCCAATCTTCCTCCACATCTCTCTAATACCTCACATCTCTCTTCACTGTACCCTCACATCTACTCTTAAATACCCTCCACATCTCTTCTTACTGCCTCCTCCCCCAAATACCCTCCACATCTCTTCTTAATGTTCCTCTCCCATATACCCTTCACATCTCTTCTTACTGCTCCCATCCCCATATACCTCTCCACATCTCTCTCCATATACCCTCCACATCTCTTCTTACTGTTCCTCTCCCATATACCCTCCACATCTATTCTTACTGCTCCCTCCCGCATATACCCTCCACATCTCTCCCCATATACCCTCCACATCTCTTCATTACTACTCTTCCCAATATACCTCCACATCTTTCATGTCTCCCCATATACCCTCCACATCTCTTCATTACTGTCCCCTCTCCCCATATACCCTCCACATTCTCTTCTCCTACTGCCCACTCCACATCTCTTCTTACTGCTCCCTCCCGCATATACCCTCCACATCTTTTCTTACTGTTCCTCTCCCCATATACCTTCCATATCTCTTCTTACTGTCCCTCATCCCCATATACCCTCCACATCTCTCCTCATATACCCTCCACATCTCTTCTTACTGCCCTCTCCCCATATATCCTCCACATCTCTCCCCATATACCCTCCACATCTCTTCTATTACTCCCTTCCCCATATACCCTCCACATCTCTCCTCATATACCCTCCACATCCCTCCCCATATACCTCCACATCTCTCCCCATATACCCTCCACATCTCTTCTTACTGCCCCTCTCCCATATACCCTCCACATCTCTTCTTACATGTTCCTCTCCCCATATCCTCCACATCTCTCCCCATATACCTCCACATCTCTCCCCATATATCCTCCACATCTCTCCCCATATACCTCCACATCTCTTCTATACTGCCCCTCTCCCCAAATACCCTCCACATCTCTTCTTAATGTTCCTCTCCCATATACCCTCCACATCTCTTCTTACTGCCCCTATCCCCATATACCCTCCACATCTCTCCCCATATACCCTTCCACATCTCTTCTTACTGTTCCTCTCCCCATATACCCTCCACATCTATTCTTACTGCCCCTCCTCATATACCATCTCCACATCTCTCCCCATATACCCTCCACATCTCTTCTTACTACCCTTCCCAATATACCCTCCACATCTCTCCCCATATACCTCCACATCTCTTCTTAGTGTCCCTCTCCCATATACTCTCCACATCTCTTATTACTGTCCCTCCCCATATACCCTCCACATTCTTCTTACTGCCTCATTCCACATCTCTTCACTGCCCTCCCCATATACCTCCACATCTCTTCTTACTGTTCCTCTCCCCATATACCCTCCACATCTTCTCTACTGCCCCCATCCCCATAGTACCCTCCACATCTCTCCCCATATACCCTCCACATCTCTTCTTACTACCTCTTCCCAATATACCCTCCACATCTTCTCCTCATATACTCTCCACTTCTTCCCCATATACCCTCCACATCTCTCCCCATATACCCTTCACATCTCTTCTTACTGTCCTCTCCCCATATACCCTCCACATCTATTCTCACTGCCCCCTCCCCATATACTCCTCCACATCTCTTCTTACTGTCTCTCCCCATATACCCTCCACATCTTTCTTACTGCTTCTATCCCCATATACCCTCCACATCTCTCCCCATATACTCCTCCACATCTCTTCTATACTGTCCTCCCCATATACTCTCCACATCTCTCCCCATATACCCTCCACATATCTCCTCATATACTTCCACATCTCTCCTCATATACCTCCACATCTTCCCCATAGCTCCTCCATCATCTTCTACTCCCTCTCCCCATATATCCTCCACATCTCTCCCCATATACCCTCCACATCTCTCCTCCTATATACCCTCCACATCTCTCCCCATATACTCCTCCACATCTCTTCTCTATTGTCCACTCTCCCCATATACCTCCACATCTCTTCTTACTGTTCCTCTCTCCATATACCCTCCACATCTCTTCTTACTGCCCTATCCCCATATACCCTCCACATCTCTCCCCATATACCCTCCACATCTCTATATCTTCCCATATACCCTCCACATCTTCTCCTCATATACCCTCCACATCTATCTCCATGTCCTCCCCATATACCTCACATCTTTCTTACTGTCTTCCCATATACCTCTACATCTTCCCATATACTCTCCACATCTCTTCTACTACCCCTTCCCCATATACTCCTCCACATCTTCCCTATATCCACATCTCCCCATATATCCTCTCACATCTTCCCTCATATACCTCCACACTCATTCCTCCATATACTTCCATATCTCTCCTTATATACCTTCCACATCTTTCTCTCATATATCCTCCACATCTCTCCTATATCTTCCTTCCTCCATATACCCTCCACATCTCTCCCCATATACCTTCCACATCTTCTCCTACTATACCTCCCTATATCCTTCCGATATCTTCCTACATCTCTTCCTATATACCTCTCCATATACTTCTACATCTTCTCCATATATCCTCCACATCTCTCCCCATATACCCTCCACATCTCTTCTTACTGCCCTCCCATATACTCCTCCACATCTCTTCTTACTGTTCCTCTCCCATATACCTCCACATCTCTTCTTACTGCCTCATCCCCATATACCCTCCACATCTCTCCCCATATACTCCTCCACATCTCTTTCTTACTACCTCTTCCCCATATACCCTCCACATCTCTCCCCATATACCATCCACATCTCTCCCCATATACCCTCCACATCTCTCCTCATATACCCTTCACATCTCTTCTTAGTGTCCTCTCCCCATATACCCTCCACATCTCTTTCTATTGCCCCCTCCCCATATACCCTCCACATCTCTCCCATATACCTCCACATCTTTCTACCCCTCCCCATATACCTCCACATCTCTCCCCATATACCTCCACATCTATCCTCATATACCCTCCACATCTCTCCCATATACCCTCCACATCTCTCCCCATAGCTCCTCCCTATCTCAAACCATATCCTCCACATCTCTCCTCATATACCTTCCACACTCTCCCTAAATACCTTCCACATCTCTCCCTATATACCCTCCACATCTCTCCCCATATACCTTCCACATCTCTTTCTATTGTCCTCTCTCCTCATATACCTTCCACATCTCTTCTTACTGTTCCTTCCCCTATACCTCCACATCTTTCTTACTGCCCCCTCCCCATATATCCTCCACATCTCTTCTTACTGCACCCTCCCCATATATCCTCCACATCTTCTCCCATATACTCCACATCTTCTCTACTCTTCCCCATATACTCTCCACATCTCTCCCATATACCCTCCACATCTCTCTCCCATATATCCTCCACATCTCTCCCCATATACCCTCCACATCTCTTCTTACTGCTCTCCTCCATATACCCTCCACATCTCTTCTTAATGTTCCTCTCCCCATATACCCTCCACATCTCTCCTCATATACCCTCCACATCTTCCCATATACCCTCCACATCTCTCCCCATATACCCTCCACATCTCTTCTTACTGCCCTCTCCCATATACCCTCCACATCTCTTCTTACTGTTCCTCTCCTCATATACCCTTCTACATCTCTTCCTACTGCTCCCATCCCCATATACCTCTCCAATCTTCTCCCCATATATCCTCCACATCTCTTCTTACTGTTCCTCTCCCCATATACCTCCACATCTATTTCTACTGCTCCCTCCCCATATACTCCTCCACATCTCTCCCCATATACCCTCCACATCTCTTCTACTACCCCCTTCCCAATATACCTCCACATCTCTCCCCATATACCTCCACATCTCTTCTATATGTCCTCTCCCATATACTCTCCACATCTTATTACTGTCCCTCCCCATATACTCCTCCATCTTCTCTACTGTCCCACTCCACATCTCTTCTTACTGCCCCCTCCCCATATACCCTCCACATCTTTCTCATTGTTCCTCTCCCCATATACCCTCCACATCTCTTCTTACTGCCCCTATCCCCATATACCCTCCACATCTCTCCCCATATACCTCCACATCTCTTCATTACTCCCTCCCATATATCCTCCACATCTCTCCCCATATACCTCCACATCTTTCATTACCCTCTTCCCATATACCCTCCACATCTCTCCCATATACCTCCACATCTCTCCCCATATACCTCCACATCTCTCCCCATATACCCTCCACATCTCTTCTTACTGCTCCTCCTCATATACCCTCCACATCTCTTCTCATATATTCCTCTCCCCATATATCCTCCACATCTCTCCCCATATACCTCCACATCTCTCCCCATATATCCTCCACATCTCTCCCTATATCCCTCCACATCTCTTCTCATTGCCCCTCCTCCTAAATACTCTCCACATCTTCTTCTATATGTTCTTCTCCCATATACCCTTCACATTCTTTCTTATTGCCCTCATCCCCATATACCCTCCACATCTTCTCCCATATACCCTCCACATCTCTTCCTACATCTCTTCTCTTCCCCATATACTCTCCACATCTATTCTACTGCTCCTCCCCATATACTCCTCCACATCTTCTCCCCATATACCCTCCACATCTCTCTATACTACCTTCCCATATACCTCCACATCTCTCCCATATACCCTCCACATCTCTTCTTACATGTCCTCTCCCCCATATACTTCCACATCTTTTCACTGTTCCTCTCCTATATACTCACTCTTCACATCTCTCCTTACATCTTCTTACTGCCCCTCTCCCATATATCTCCACATCTCTTCGATAGTCCTCTCCCCATATACCTCCACATCTTTTCTATTGCCCCCATCCCCATATATCCTCCACATCTCTCCCGAGATACTCTCCACATCTTTCTCATTACTCCTTCCCATATATACCTTCCACATCTTCTCCCATATACCCTCCACTTCTCTCTCCCATATACTCTCCACATCTCTCCCCATATACCCTCCACATCTCTTTCTATTGTCCTTCTCCATATACTCTCCACATCTTTCCTTATCTGCCTTCCTGATATACTCTCCACATCTCTTTCTACTGTTCCTCTCCTCATATACCCTCCACATCTCTCTCTTACTGCCTCTCTCCCCATATACCCTCCACATCTTCATTCTCTTACATCCTCCGACACCTCCCACATCTCTTCTATCTCTTCCCATATACTCTCCACATCTCTCCCATATACCTCTCCACATCTCTCCTCTATACTGTCCACATCTCTCCCTATACCCTCCACATTCTTTCCTGATTGTTCTTCTCCTATATATCTCCACATCATCTTCTATACTCCCTCCCAATACCCTCCACATCTCCCCATATACCTCCACATCTCCCCATATACCTCCACATCTCTCCGATTATCCCTCCACATTGACACTTCCTTCTACATCTCTCTTACTGATCCTTCCCTATATACTCTCCACATCCTTCCATATGCTCCTCCACATCTCTTTCTTACTGTTCCTCTCCCCATATACTCCTCCACATTCTTTTTCTCATTGTCCCTTTCCCATATATCTCCACATCTCTTCCTATTGCTCCCTTCCTCGATATCCACATCTCTCCCATATACCTTCCACATCTTTCGCATCCTCCATATCTTCCCGATATACTTCCACATCTCTCCCTATATACTTCCACATTCTCTCCCATATACTCCCATCTTTCTTATCCTCTTCCATAGATATACCTCTCCACATCTTTCCATTGCTCTTCATATACCTCCACATTCTTCTCACTATATCCTCATCCCTATATACCTTCCACATCTCTTCTTATTGCCCCTCCCCATATACCCTCCACATCTCTCCCTATATACTCTCCACATCTTTCTATTGTTCTCCTCCCCATATACTATCTTCCAATATCTTCTTGCTCCTCCCATATACTCTCCCATCTTCCCCTATATACTCTTCCACATCTCTTCTTCTATTGTTCCTCCTCTATACTCTCCACATCTATTCCTATTGTCCTTCTCCCTATATACCCTCCACATCTCTTCCTATTGTTCTTCTCTCATATACCTCCACATCTCTTTCTTACTGTTCCTTCCCCATATACCCTCCACATCTCTCCCCATATACCCTCCACATCTTTATACTACTCCTTCCCTCATATACTCTCCACATCTCTCCCCATATACCCTCCACATCTCTCCCCATATACCTCCACATCTCTCCCCATATACCCTCCACATCTCTTTTCATTGTCCCTCCCCATATACCTCCACATCTATTCTTACTGCTCTCTCCCCATATACCCTCCACATCTCTTTCTTACTGTCCTCCTCCCGATATATCCACATCTCTTCATGCATTCTTCTCCCATATACCCTCCACATCTCTTCTCATGTCCTATCCTATATACCTCCATATCTTCTCATATATCCTCTCCCATATACCTCTTCCACATCTTTCCATTGCTCCTCCTCCATATACCCTCCACATCTTTCTTATTGCTCCTCCCCATATACCTACATCTCCTATATACCTCCACATCTCTTCTATATACTCTTCCATATACTTCTCCCTATATACTCCTCTCGATATCCTCCTCCTCATATACTCCTCCACATCTCTTCTTACTGTCCCTCTCCCCATATACCTCCACATCTCTTCTTACTGTTCCTTCTCCCACATGCTCTCCACATCTTACCATACCTCCACATCTCTCCCCATATACCCTCCACATCTCTCCTCATATACCTCCACATCTCTCTCACTGTCCTCTCCCATATACCTCCACATCTCTCCTATACTGTCCTCTCCCATATACTCCTCCACATCTCTCTATACATCCTCTCTCATATACCCTCCACATCTTCCTTACTACCCTCCATATATCCTCCACATCTCTCCCTATATACCCTCCACATTCTCTCCTCTCAATATCTTCCCATATCCTTCCACATCTCTCCCTTATATACTCTCTCACATTCTCTCATCACTATCGTACCTTCCATATCTCTCCATATATCTTCCACATCTCCTTCCTACTGCTCCTTCCTCATATACCTTCCACATCTCTTCTCTATTGTTCCCTTCCCGATACACTCTCCACATCTTTCCATTGTCTCTCTCCCTATATACCTCTCTATCATTCTCTCCCATATACCTCCACATCTCTTCTTACTGACTCCCTATCCCCATATACTCTCCACATCTCTCCTCATATACCTTCCACATCTTTCCCATGTACTCTTCTCATCTCTACCTATATCCCTCCACATCTTCCCTCTATATATCTTCCACTGTCCTCTCCCCATATACCTCCACATCTCTTCTATATACTCTCCACATCTTCCCATATACCTTCCACATCTCTTCTTATTGCTCCCTATCCCTACATATACCCTCCACATCTCTCCCCATATATACCCTCCACATCTCTTTCTTACTACTCCTTCCCAATATACTCTCCACATCTCTCCCTATATACCCTCCGCATCTCTCCCATATACCCTCCACATCTCATTGCCCCATAGACCCTCCACATCTCTTCTTACTACTCCCTCTCCCCATATACCCTCCACATCTCTTCTTACTGTCCTCTCCCCATATACCCTCCACATCTCTTCCCCATATACCCTCCACATCTTCCCCATATACCCTCCACATCTTCCTCCATATACTCCTTCATACTCCTTCTATACTCCTCTCACATATACTTCCACATCTTCTCTCCCATATACCCTCCACATTCTTCTTACTGCTCCCTCCGCATATACCCTCCACATCTCTCTCATATACTCTCCACATTCTCCCATATACCCTCCACATTCTCCTCCATAGCTCCTCCTCATCTCAACCATATACCCTCCACATTCTCCCCATATACCCTCCACACTTCTCCCTCCCCATATACCTCCACATCTTCCCCTATACCCTCCACATCTTCCCATATACCCTCGATATCTTTTATTGTCCCTCTCCCATAGTACTTCCACATCTTTTCTTCCTGTTCTCTCCCCATATACCTTCCACATCTCTTCTTATGCCCTCTCCCATATATCCTCCACATCTTTCATTACTACTACTTCCCATATACCTTCCATACTCTTCCATTGCTCCTTCCCCATATACCCTCCACATCTCTTCTACTGTCCCTCCTCATATACCTCCACATCTCTCCCATATACTCTCCACATCTCTTCTTACTGTCCTCTCCCCATATACCCTCCACATCTCTTCTCATTGTTCCTCTCCCTATATACCTCCATCTTCTCATTGCTCCCTACCTATACCTTCCACATCTCTTCTTACTGCCCTCCCCATATACCTCCACATCTCTCCTATATACCTCTCCATATCTCTATGACTCTTTCTATTGTCTTCCCAGATACTCTCCAGATCTTTCATTGTCTCCATTCCCTATATACTCTCCACATCTTCCCATATGCCTCCTGATCTTCCCATATACTCTCTCCATATCTTTCTTGCATCTTCTCCTCCTATATACTCTCCATCTGTTGATGTTCTTCCCGATATCTCCACATCTCTGCCCTGATATACCTTCCACATCTCTTCTACTGTTCCTCCTCATATACCTCCACATTCTTCTCACTGCTCATCCCCAATACCTCCACATCTCTCCCCATATACCCTCCACATCTTCTTTCTTACTGCCCCTTCCCCATATACCTTCCACATCTCTCTCCTATATACTCCCATATTCTCCCCATATACTCCTTCCCTACATGCTTTTCTTATTGTCCTCTCCCCATATACCTTACATCTATTCTGCATTGCCTCTCCCCATATACCCTCCACATCTCTTCTTACTGCCCTCTTCCATATACCCTCCACATCTCTTCTTACTGTTCCTTTCTCCCATATACCCTCCACATCTCTTCTTACTGTCCTCCTCCATATACCCTCCACATCTCTCCTCATCTGTCCTCTCTCCATATACCTCTCACATCTATTCTTATGTCCTCCTCCATATACCTCCACATCTCTTCTCATATCCTCTCTCCATATACCCTCCACATCTCTCCCCATATACCTCTATATCCTTCATATACTTCCCTCTTCCCATATAGCCTCCACATCTCTCCCCATATACCTCCACATCTCTCTCCCATATACTCTCCACATCTCTTCTCACTGTTCCTCCCCATATACCCTCCACATCTCTTCTTACTGTTCCTCTCCCTATATACCCTCCACATCTCTCTCTTACTATCTATGCCATATACCCTCCATATCTTCTCCCATATACTCCTCCACATCTTTCTTATTGCCCTTCCCCATATACCTCGATCTCTTCATTAGTGTCCCTCTCCCCATATACCTCCACATCTCTCCCCATATACCCTCCACATCTCTCCTCATATACCTCCACATCTCTCCTCATATACCTCCATATCTTCTCATAGACATCGCATCTCTCCCATATACCCTCCACATCTCTTCCTATATGCTCCCTCCCCATATACCTCCACATCTCTCCTCATATACTCTCCATTCTCCCCATATACCTCCACATCTCTCCTATATCTCTCATCTCACCATATCCCTCTACATCTTCACTCATATCTTCCACATCTTCCTCAATATATCTCCACATCTTCTCTCCACATATTCCTATCGACATCTTCCTCATATACCCTCCACATCTCTTCTATATGCCCTCCATCTCCCATATACCCTCCACATCTCTCCCCATATACCTCTCCACATCTCTCTTATCTACCTCTTCCCATATACCCTCCACATCTCTCCCTATATACCTCCATCTCTCCCCATACCCTTCACATCTCTTCTTACTGTTCCTCTCCCATATACCCTCCACATCTATTCTTACTGCCCTCCTCCATATACCCTCCACATCTCTCCTCATATGACCATCTCACATCTACCCTATATACTCTCCACATCTCTCCTCATATACCTTCACACATCTTCCTCATATACCCTCCACATCTCTCCCCATATGCTCTCTCATCTCACAACTATATCCTCCATATCTCTCCCATATACCTTCCACACTCTCTCCCTAATACCTCCACATCTCTCCCATATACTTCCACATCTCTCCCATATACCTCCACATCTCTTCTTACTGCCCCCATCCTCATATACCCTCCACATCTCTCCCATATACCTCCACATCTCTTCTACTACTCCTCTTCCCCATATACTCTTCCACATCTCTCCCCTATATACCCTCCACATCTCCCCATATACCCTCCACATCTCTCTCCATATACCTCCTCATTCTCACCATATCCTTCCACATCTCTCCTATATACCCTCCACATCTCTCCCTATATACTCTCCTACATCTCTCCCCATATACCCTCCACATCTCTCCCCATATACCCTCCACATCTCTTCCATGTCCTCCACATATCTCCCATATCTCTCCATCATCTCTCCCCATATACCTCTCCACATCTCTTCTTACTACTCCTTCCCAATATACCTCCACATCTCTCCCCATATACCTCCACATCTCTCCCCATATACCTTCCACATCTCTTTCTATACTGTCCTTCTCCTCATATACCTCCACATCTACTCTTACTGCATCTCCTCCATATACCTCCACATCTCTTCTTACATCTTCCCCATATACCTCCACATCTCTCCTCATATACCCTCCACATCTCTCTCTATACTCTCCACATCTCTCCCCATATGCTCCTCCACATCTCTATACATGCTCATCCATTCTTCCCTATATACTCTCCACATCTCTCTCCCATATACCCTCCACATCTCTCCCCATATACCCTCCATCATCTCTTCCCATATACTCTCCATATCTTCTCCATATACCTTATCTCTCTTACTATCCTCTCCCCATATACCCTCCACATCTATTTCTTACTGCCCTCCCCATATACCCTCCACATCTTCTCCCATATACCCTCCACATCTCTTCCATATACTCTCCACATCTCTTCTCCATATGACCTTCCACTATCTCTCCCCATATACCTTCCATATCTTCTCATAGCTCCTCCTCATCTCAAACCATATCCCCTCCACATCTTCATCCTCATATACCTCCACATCTCTCCTCATATACCTTCCACATCTCTCCCATATACCCTCCACATCTCTCCCCATATACCTCCACATCTTTTCTATTGCTCCCATCCCCATATACTCTCCACATCTCTCCCTATATATCCTCCACATCTCTTCTTACTCCTCTCTTCCCATATACCCTCCACATCTCTCCCTATATACCCTCCACTTCTCTCCTATATACCTCCACATCTCTCCCTCATATACTCTTCACATCTTCTTTATTGTCCTTCTCCCATATACCTTCCAGATCTTTCTACTATACTTCTTCCTTCATCTCAGACTATATCTCTCCACATTCTTCCTATATACCTTCCACATCTTCCCATATACCCTCCATATCTTCCCTATATACTCTTCACATCTTCTCCTATATACTCTCAAGATCTTTTCTATTGTCCTCTCCCTCCAGATACTCTTCCACATCTTTCCATTGCTCTCTCCCCATATACCCTCCATATCTATCTTCATTGTTCTCCTTCCTCATATACTCTCCACATCTTTCATTGCTCTCTCCCTATATATCTTCCACATCTCTTCTATTGCTCCCTATCCTCACTCCTCTACATTCTCATATCTCTTCTATTGTCCTCTCCCCGAATCTTCCATGATCTCTTCATTGTCCCTTCCCCATATACCTTCCACATCTCTTCCTACTGTTCCTCTCCCCATATACCCTCCACATTCTTCTCATCTCTTCCATATACTCTCCATCTTTCTATATGTCCACTCTCCACATATCCTCCACTTCTATTGTCCCGTCCCCATATACTCCTCCACATCTCTTCTCATTGCCCCCTCCCCATATACCCTCCACATCTCTCCCTATATACCCTCCACATCTTCTATTGTACCTTTCTCCTGAGATATCTTCCACATCTTTCATTGTTCTTCTCCATATACTCTCCAGATCTATTCTTTTGCTCCTCCTATATACTCTCCACATCTCTTCATTGCTCCTCTCCCATATACCCTCCACATCTTCCCCTATATGCTCTCTTCCATATCTTCCCATATACTCTCCACATCTTCCCATATACCTTCCACATCTTCCCTATATACCCTCCACATCTTCTGCCCTCCCCATATACTCTCCACATTCTTCCTATTGTCCTCTCCCGATATACTCTCCACATACTCTTCATTGTCTCTCCTCCATATACCCTCCACATTCTTCTACTGCTCCATCCCCATATACCCTCCACATCTCTCCCCATATACCCTCCACATCTCTTCCTACTATCCCTTCCCAATATACCTCCACATCTCTCCCCATATACCTCCACATCTCTCCCCATATACTCTCCACATCTCTCCCCATATAACCCTTCTCACATCTTTCTTACTGTCCCTCTCCCCATATACCCTCCACATCTATTCTTACTGCCCCCTCCCCATATACCCTCCACATCTCTTCTCACTGCTCCTCCCCATATACCCTCCACATCTCTTCTTACTGTTCCTCTCCCCATATACCCTCCACATCTCTTCTTACTGTCCCCTCCCCATATACCCTCCACATCTCTCCTATTTCCTTCTCTGAGCACTCGACTATTTCATTGCTCCTCCTCCATATATACCCTCCATATCTTTTTCATTGCCTCTCCCCTTATATACCTCCATCTCTCCTGAGATACTTCCATATCTTTTTTCTTACTACCTCTTCCCATATACTCCTCCATCTTCCCATATACCCTCCACATCTTCCCTCTCTCCCCATATCCTCCACATCTCCCAATATACCCTCCACATCTCTTTCTACCTCCCTATACCCTCCACATCTTTTCTACTGTTCCCTTCCCCATATACCCTCCACATCTCTTCTTAGTGTCCTCCCTGCTGAGATACCCTCCACATCTCTCCCCATATACCCTCCACATCTCTTTTCATTACTTCCCCATATACCCTCCACATCTCTAGTGTCCTCTCCTATATACCCTCACATATCTCCCCATATACACTCCACATCTCTCCTCATATACCTCCACATCTCTCCTCATATACCTCCACATATCTCCCCATATACACTCTACATCTCTCCCCATATACCCTCCACATCTCTTCTTACTGCCCCCTCCCCATATACCCTCCACATCTCTCCTCATATACCCTCCACATCTCTCCCATATACCCTCCACATCTCTCCCCATAGCTCCTCCTCATCTCAAACCATATCCCTCCACATCTTCACCCATATACTCTCCACACCTCCCCATAATACCTCCACATCTCTCCCCATATACCTCTCCACATCTCTCCCCATATACCCTCCACATTCTTTCATTGCCCTCATCCCCATATACCCTCCACATCTCTCCCTATATACCTTCCACATCTCTTCTCACTACTTCATATACCCTCCACATCTCTCCCCATATACCCTCCACTTCTTCTCCCATATACCCTCCACATCTCTCCCATATACCCTCCACATCTCTTCCTACTGTCCCTCTCCCCATATACCCTCCACATCTATTCTTACTGCCCCTCTCCCCATATACCTCCACATCTCTCCCCATATACCATCCACATCTCTCTCTCCATATACCTCCACATCTCTCCTCCATATACCCTCCACATCTCTCCCCATATACCCTCCACATCTCTCCCCATAGCTCCTCCTCATCTCAAACCATATCCCCTCCCATTCTCACCCTATATACCTTCACACCTCTCCCAATATACCTCCACATCTCTCCTCATATATCTCTCCACATCTCTCCCCATATACCCTCCACATCTCTTCTTACTGCCCCCATCCCCATATACCCTCCACATCTCTCCCCATATACCCTCCACATCTCTTCCTTACTACCCCTTCCCCATATACCTCCACATCTCTTCCCATATACCTTCCACTTCTCCCCATATACCCTCCACATCTTCTCCTTCCTCATATACCTCCACATCTCTTCTTACTGTCCCTCTC
Organism: Oncorhynchus nerka; assembly: GCF_034236695.1. Classification (NCBI taxonomy): domain Eukaryota; kingdom Metazoa; phylum Chordata; class Actinopteri; order Salmoniformes; family Salmonidae; genus Oncorhynchus; species Oncorhynchus nerka. Next base: position 4,565 of record NW_027037755.1, on the reverse strand, counting down.
CCCATATACCCTCCACATCTATTCTTACTGCCCCCTCCCTATATACCCTCCACATCTCTCCCCATATACCCTCCACATCTCTCCCCATATACCCTCCACATCTTCCCTCTCCCCATATACCTCTTCCACATCTCTTCTTAGTGTCACTTCTCCCATATACCCTCCACATCTTTTTACTGTCCCTCTCCCATATACCCTCCACATCTCTCTCCTATATGCCCTCCACATCTCCCACATATACCCTCCACATCTTCTACTCCCTCCATATACCTCCACATCTTCTATTTACGTTCTCCCCATATACCCTCTACATCTTTCTACTGTCCTCTCCCCATATACCCTCCGACATCTTCTTACTGTCCTTCTCCCATATACCCTCCACATCTTCTATTGCCCCTCCCCATATACCTCCACATCTCTCCCCATATACCCTCCACATCTTTCATCTCTTCATATACCCTCCACATTCTTCCCTATACGTCCCTCTCCCACATATACCCTCCACATCTCTTCTCACTGTTCCTCTCCCCATATACCCTCCACATCTCTTCTTCTACTGCTCCTCACATATCCCCATATACCTCCAGATCTATCTCTTCTTTACTGCCCCTTCCCCATATACCCTCCACATCTCTTCTCACTGTCCCTCCCTCCCCATATAGCCTCCACATCTTCTTCCTATACTGCCTCCACATCTCCCATATACCTCCACATCTTCCCTATACCTCCACATCTCCTTCATTACTGCCCCTTCCCCATATATCCTTCCTATCTTCTCCCATATACTCCTCCTCATCTATCTCCATACACTCCTCTTCTACTGCTTCCTCTCCCCATATACCTCCACATCTCTTCTTACTGCCCCCATCCCCATATACTCCTTCACATCTCTCCCCATATACCCTCCACATTCTTCTTACTAGCTCCTTCCCATATACCTCCAATCTCTCCCATACACCTCCACATCTCTCCCCATATACCCTCCCCATCTCTCCCCATATACCCTCCACATCTCTTCTTACTTGTCCTCTCCCCATATACCCTCCACATCTTTCTTACTGTTCTCCCCATATACCTTCCACATTCTCCATATACCATCCACATCCCCATATACCCTCCACATTCTTCTTATGTCCTCCTCCCATTACCCTCCACATCCTCCATACTCCTTTCTTATTGCCTCCCCATATACCTCCTCCATATCCCTCCACATATCTTCCACTATCCTCCTAATATACCTCCACATCTCTCCTCATATACCTTCCACATTCTCCCCATATGTCCCTTCACTATATATCCTCTACATCTCTCCCCATTATACCCCCTCCTCGAGCATCACATCTCTCCTATATGTCCCTCTCCCCATATACCCTCCACATCTCTTCTACTGTCCCTCTCCCCATATACCCTCCACATCATCTTCTTACTGTTCCTCTCCCCATATACCCTCCACATTCTCTCTCATCTGCTGCTCCTCACCTCCCTCCCATATACCCTCCACATCTCTCTCTTACTGTCCACCTCCCCATATACCTCCACATCTCTTCCATGTACTCCCTCTCCCCATATACTCCTCCACATCTCTCCTCATATATCCATCTCTACTGCCCCACTCCCCTATATACCCTCCACATCTTCTCCTCCATATACTTCCACATCTCTTCTTACTACCTCCTTCCCTATATACCCTCCACATCTTCATTGTCCTCTTCAAGACACTCCACATCTCTCCCCATATATCCTCCACGATCTCTCCCTCATATACCCTCCACATCTCTTCTTACTGCCTCTCCCCATATACCCTCCACATCTCTTCTTACTGTTCCTCTCCCCATATGCCTATCCACATCTCTCTCCCATACACCTCCATATCTTCCCATATACCCTCCACATTCTTCTATTGTCCCTTCCCATATACCCTCCACATCTCTTTTTACTGTCCCTCTCCCCATATACCCTCCACATCTCTTCTTACTGCCCTCTCCCATATACCCTCCACCATACTCCTCCACATATACTCTACCACATCTCTCCTCATATACCTCCACATCTCTCCCATATATCCCCTCCTCATCTCCTTCCCATATACCCTCCACATCTCTCCCCATATACCCTCCACCCCTCTCCCATATACCCTCCACATCTCCTCCATATCCGTCCATATCTCTCCCCATATACCCTCCACATCTCTTCTACTGTCCCTCTCCCCATATACCCTCCACATCTCTTCTTACTGTTCCTCTCCCCATATACCCTCCACATCTTCTTCTTGCTCCCTCATCCCCATATACCCTCCACATCTCTTCTTACTGCCCCCTCACTCCATTATTACTCCTCCATCCCCATATCTTCCACTGTCTCTCCCCTATATACCCTCCACATCTCTTCTTACTGCCCCCATCCCCATATACCCTCCACATCTCTCCCCATATACCTCCACATTCTTCTACTACTCCCTCTCCTCATATACCCTCCACATCTCTCCCCATATACCCTCCACATCTCTCCCCATATACCCTCCACATCTCTTCTTACTGTCCCTCTCCATATACCTTCCACATCTATTCTTACTGCTCTCTCCCCATATACTCTCCACATCTCTTCTTACTGTTCCTCTCCCCATATACCTTCCACATCTTCCTCGTGATCGTTCTCCATATACTCTCCACATCTCTTCTGACTGTCCTCCCCATATACCCTCCACATCTTCTCTTACTGTCCCTCTCCCCATATACCCTCCACATCTCCTTACTGCTTCCTCTCCCATATACCCTCCACATCTCTTCCATTGCTCCTCCGCAGATATCTTCCAGATTCTTCTCTATATACCCTCCCATATCCTCCTCATATACTCTCTCCATATACTCTCCATATCTTCCTCTATACCTACATCTCATCCCCATATACCCTCCACATCTCTCTATACCTCACATCTTTCCTTACTACTCCCTCTCCCACATATACCTCCACATCTCTTCTATTCTATATCGACATCTCTTCTTCTCCCCATCATATACCCTCCGCATCTTCTCTTCCATTGCCTTCCATTCTCATATACCTCTACATCTTCCTTACTATATCCTCCACATCCACTCCCCGATATACCCTCCACATCTCCTTTCTATTTACTTCCATCTCTCCCCATATACCTCCACATCTTTTCATTGCCTCCTCCCTCATATACTCCTTCCACATCTTTCTTACATTGTCTCTCTCCCATATACCATCCACATCTCTTCTTACTGTTCCTCTCCCCATATACCCTCCACATCTCTTTCTCATGTGCTCCATCCCCATATACCCTCCACATCTCCCTATATGCCTCCACATCTTCCTATATACCTCTTCTCCCATATACCTTCCACTATCTCTCCCCATATACCCTCCACATCTCTTCTTACTGTTCCCTCCTCGAGATACCTCTCCTACATATTCTCTATCTGCACCCTCCCCATATACCCTCCACATTCTCTCTCATATACCCTCCACATCTCTCCTATATACTCTCTCCACATCTACTCCTATTGTCTCCAGATGCGCTCACCGATATACCTCCACATCTATTTCCATATCCTTCCTCCTGATACTCCTCCACAGCTATCTTATTGCCTCCTCTCTCTATATACTCCACATGCTTTTCCATATGTCCTTCTCGAGTCTTAGATCCTTCTCCATATTATTGCTACACTTTCCCTATATACTCCGACGATCTCTTCATTGACACCTATCCTCCATACTCCTCACATCATCTTCCCCAGAGTATATCACATCATTCTATATACCTTCCACTGTCTTCTCCCCCTATACCACCTCCACATCTCTCCCTACTAGTCCCTTCCCATGTACTACATCTCTACTCTATATACCACTCCACATCTTCCCTCTATACTTCCGACATCTCTTTTACTCTATATACCTCCACATCTCTCGCTTATATACCCTCCATCATCTTCTTCTCATATATCTTATATCTCTTACCATATATCTCCTCCCGTATATACCCTCCACATCTCTCCCCTATACCCTCCTCTCTTCTCACTATACCCTCCACATCTTCCTCCATATACTGCTTCCTACGTTCTCCCCATATACCATCCATATCTTCCTAGTGCCGATCTATCCCCTATATACCTCCATATCTTCGCATATACCCTCCACATTCTCTCTTGCTACCTCTTCCCAATGTACTCCACATCTTCCTATATACCTCACATATCTCCCTATATACCTTCCACATTCTCCTCATATACCCTCCACATCTCTCCCATTGTCCCTCCATCTCATAGCCCCTTCCTCATCTCTTCCTATACTGCCCCTCTCCCATATACTTCCCGATATCTCCCATTCCTCCACATCTCTCCCTATATACCCTCCACATCTTTTTCTATCGTTCTCTCCCTTATATACCCTTCCACATCTCTCTTACATTGTCCTCCCTCCATATACCTCCACATTCTCTCCATTGTCCCTTCATACCATATACCCTCACATCTTCATTGCCTCCTCCCAGTATACCCTCCATCATCTTTTTTACTGTCCTCCCCATATACCTCCACATTCTCTCT
>NW_027037754.1:0-22225 GCF_034236695.1 Oncorhynchus nerka | reverse complement strand
GCCCTCCATAGCAGCAGCTTCCCAGTTGTTGTGGGGGCTCCAAGCCAGCTCAGAGAGAATCACACTTTCAGCAACATGCCAGGACACATCGCGGCCTGCCATACTCAGCCCTGGGCGCCGCTATGAGGTCACAGGCCCGACGCACACAAAAGCACCGCACTGCACCATGGGTAATCTCCCATGGGGGGAGGATCGGCTGGATGGACCACTTTGTGGCGGTGGTACGTCACAGATGTGCAGAGATGCGTACACACACACACAGAGACATATGCAGTGCTTTCGTCATCCAGAGAATATAGAAAGAGAGAAAAGGCCTGCAGAGCCATTTCCCAGACTAACAGCTCAGATAGGTATTATATTACTGGGAATATGGTGCTCTGAAGACAGAAAAAACAAAGCCTCAACTACATAGGACATGATTGATGCCCTGCTTGATGGCGCTGTACAGCTAAAGTTATTTTGATTCTGGGAAAGTGATTCCTGTGAATCGCATTCAGCCACAGAATTCGCCACAGTTGGCCATTAACTAGGCTGGTGCTCGATACTAACCTGATAGAGCATCATCTGAGCCAGAGGGAGAGACATAGGACCATCCTTCAAAGGACAAGTGATAGTTCTTTAATGATGGCTACTTACCACTACACTTGTCGTTGTCGAGCTGAAGTCAGCTCCAAATGCATGTGGACCCACAGACACACGGACACACACACGCACGAACAGACACACACACGCACAAACGGACACACACACGCACAAACGGACACACACACGCACAAACGGACACACACACGCACAAACGGACACACACACGCACAAACGGACACACACACACGCACAAACGGACACACACACGCACAAACGGGCACACACACGCACAAACGGACACACACACACACACAAACGGACACACACACACACACAAACGGACACACACACACACAAACGGACACACACACACAAACGGATACACACACACACACACACAAACGGACACACACACACACACACGAACGGACACACACACACACACACGAACGGACACACACACACACACACGAACGGACACACACACACGAACGGACACACACACACACACGAACGGACACACACACACACACGAACGGACACACACACACACACGAACGGACACACACACACACGAACGGACACACACACACGAACGGACACACACACACACGAACGGGGACACACACACACGAACGGGGACACAAACACGAACGGGGACACACAAGAACAGGGACACACAAGAACAGGGACACACAAGAACAGGGACACACAAGAACAGGGACACACATGAAGAGGGAACACACACACACATGAACAGGAACACACACACACATGAACAGGAACACACACACACATGAACAGGAACACACACACACACATGAACAGGGCACACACACACACATGAACAGGGACACACACACAGGCAGGCACACACGTAGAGAGTAGAGGTCGACCGATTATTATTTTTCAACGCCGATACCGGTATCGATTATTGGAGGACCAAAAAGCCGATGCCGATTAATCAGACGTTTAAAAAAAAATGTATTTGTAATAATGACAATTACAACAATACTGAATGAACACTTATTATAACTTAATATAATACATCAATAAAATCAATTTAGTCTCAAGCAAATAATGAAACATGTTCAATTTGGTTTAAATAATTCAAAAACAAAGTGATGAAGAAGAAAGTAAAAGTCCAATATGTGCTATGTAAGAAAGCTAACGTTTCAGTTCCTTGCTCAGAACATGAGAACATATGAAAGCTGGTGGTTCCTTTTAACATGAGTCTTCAATATTCTCAGGTAAGAAGTTTTAGGTTGTAGTTATTATAGGAAGTATAGGACTATTTCCCTCTATACCATTTGTATTTAATTAACCGTTGACTATTGGATGTTCTTATAGTCACTTTAGTATTGCCAGTGTAACAGTATAGCTTCCGTCCCTCTCCTCGCTCCTCCCTGGGCCCAAACCAGCAACACAACGACAACAGCCACTACATCGAAGCAGCTTTACCCATGCAGAGCAAAGGAAACAACCACCCCAAGGCTCAGAGCGAGTAGTGCGCGCCAACTAGCCAGCCATTTCACTGGGTTACACCAGCCTCATCTCGGGAGTTGATAGGCTTGAAGTCATAAACAGCGCAATGCTTGAAGCACAACGAAGAGCTGCTGGCAAAACGCACGAGAGTGCTGTTTGAATGAATGTTTACGCGCCTGCTTTTGCCTACCACCGCGCAGTCAGATACTTAGATACTTGTACGCTTGTATGCTCAGTCAGATTATATGCAACGCAGGACACGCTAGATAATATCTAGTAATATCATCAACCATGTGTAGTTAACTAGTGATTATGATTGATTGTTTTTAATAAGATAAGTTTAATGCTAGCTAGCAACTTACCTTGGCTTACTGCATTTGCGTAACAGGCAGTCTCCTTGTGGAGTGCAACGAGAGAGAGGCAGGTCGTTATTGCGTTGGACTAGTTAACTGTAAGGTTGCAAGATTGGTTCCCCGAGCTGACAAGGTGAAAATCTGTCGTTCTGCCCTGAACAAGGCAGTTAACCCACTGTTTCTAGGCCGTCATTGAAAATAAGAATGTGTTCTTAACTGACTTGCCAAGTTAAATAAAGATTCAATAAAGGTGTAAAATATATATATATATATAATAATACTAATAATAATACAATTTAAAAATCTGCCACACTCTGACCATGATTTGCGTTGTTTGTTTGGTCTGGGTGGTGATATGAGTGGGCATTCTATGTTGTATGTCTAGTTTGACTAGTTCTATGTGTTTTAAACCTGATATGGTTCTCAATCAGTGGCAGGTGTTTGTCGTTGTCTCTGATTGGGGATCCTATTTAGGTTGCCATTTTCCAGTTTGGGTTCGTGGGTTATTGTCTATGTGATGTTGCATGTTTGCACTCAGTATTTATAGCGGTCACGTTCGTTTTTCTATTTTGTTTGTTTGTTTGTTTAGTGTACTTTGTGTTTGTTTTCATCTATCATTGAAGGGATGTATTCACATCACGCCGCGCTTTGGTCTCCTCAATACGACGATCATGACATAATCGGCAAATCAGCGGCCAAAAATAACGATTTCCGATTGTTATGAAAACTTGAAATCGGCCCTAATTAATCGGCCATTTCGATTAATCGGTCGACCTCTAGTAGAGAGGGATAGAGCTTTAAAGGTACTCACGTAGAGAGGGATAGAGCTATCAAGGTACTCACGTAGAGAGGGATAGAGCTATAAAGGTACTCACGTAGAGAGGGATAGAGCTATAAAGGTACTCACGTAGAGAGGGATACAGCTATAAAGGTACTCACGTAGAGAGGGATACAGATATAAAGGTACTCACGTAGAGAGGGATAGAGCTATAAAGGTACTCACATAGAGAGGGATAGAGCTATAAAGGTACTCACGTAGAGAGGGATAGAGCTATAAAGGTACTCACGTAGAGAGGGATAGAGCTATAAAGGTACTCACGTAGAGAGGGATAGAGCTATAAAGGTACTCACGTAGAGAGGGATAGAGCTATAAAGGTACTCACGTAGAGAGGGATAGAGCTATAAAGGTACCCACATAGAGAGGGATAGAGCTATCAAGGTACTCAGGTAGAGAGGGATACAGCTATAAAGGTACTCACATAGAGAGGGATAGAGCTATAAAGGTACTCACGTAGAGAGGGATAGAGCTATAAAGGTACTCACGTAGAGAGGGATAGAGCTATCAAGGTACTCAGGTAGAGAGGGATAGAGCTATCAAGGTACTCACGTAGAGAGGGATAGAGCTATAAAGGTACTCACCTAGAGAGGGATAGAGCTATAAAGGTACTCACGTAGAGAGGGATACAGCTATAAAGGTACTCACGTAGAGATGGATACAGATATAAAGGTACTCATGTAGAGAGGGAAAGAGCTATAAAGGTACTCATGTAGAGAGGGAAAGAGCTATAAAGGTACTCACGTTGCCATAGTCGATGTAGAACACATGGACCTTTGCTGGCGATTGAACTTTCTCCACCCGGGCTCTGTACCTTTACAGAGGTAAGTGAAGGAACAGATGGAGGGGAAGATGAGAGAGAGAAAGGTGAGAATTGAAAGAAAGAAGAGAGAAGAGGAGAGAGAGAGGAGAGAGAGAAAGGGGAGAGAGAAGATGAGAGAGAAAGAAAGAAAGGGAAGAGAGAGATGAGAGAGAGAGAGAAGACGAGAGATAGAGAAAGGAGAGAGAGAGAAAGGGGAGAGAGGGAGGTACAAGGAGATGAGTAAATCATTCCGTTCTTATTTCCGAGGAGAGCTGGTGTGGTGGTGGATATGTCTGTAGTGATAAGGTCTTTGAGGAGAGAGAGATCCTATGGGATTTGAAATGTTCAATTTCAGACAGGCCACTGTATAGAAACAAGGGGAATTATATTGGCCTGTATGACTTGTTCATTTCAAGAGGTGTGTGAGAAATCTTACGTCTACAATCTAAGCCTATAGTACCAGAAAAGCACAGAGATAATTAAAAATAAAAGGTATTGAAGCCAATTGGTGAAGTGCATTGTGGGATAGCTCAGTGGGAGGGAGAGGCGAGTCAAAGAGCCTCTCAATCACTGTGTGGCCCACATCACCGCATTAACCCGAGGAGGAAAGGAGAGACAGGATGGACAGAAGGAGAAAACAAACGCTACTAACAACTAGGCAATGGTGGAGTGGACACAACAGGGGAGAGAGAGACAGACATGTAGAGAGAAGACAGAGAGAATGATGAGAGAAGAGAGACAAAAAGAAACAGTCAGGGAGAAAGTGACAAGAGAAAGAGAAAGAGAGAGAATGACAGACACACAGACTCATTCACAACTCCTCAGTGGCAGCATTCAACAGGCCTTGAAAGGAACCCAACCCTAATTAGTCTTTAATAAAACCAGTAAACCTCCCTCCCTCTCAGAATAAAGATGTACAACACTCACTATGGTTGGAAATTACCTCAATGAATAACAGAACAACAGAATAACAGGTCCCGGAAGAAACACTAAAACAAAAAACTTATTTAGCATAAAAAGGAAGAACCGCTGTTTTTCCTGGAAAGGAGTAACAACAGACTGGTGCTCTCCATGCACAACAGGAGTAACAACAGACTGGTGCTCTCCATGCACAACAGGAGTAACAACAGACTGGTGCTCTCCATGCACAACAGGAGTAACAACAGACTGGTGCTCTCCATGCACAACAGGAGTAACAACAGACTGGTGATCTCCATGCACAACAGGAGTAACAATAGACTGGTGATCTCCATACAAAACAGGAGTAACAATAGACTGGTGCTCTCCATACAAAACAGGAGTAACAATAGACTGGTGCTCTCCATACAAAACAGGAGTAACAATAGACTGGTGATCTCCATGCACAACAGGAGTAACAATAGACTGGTGATCTCCATACACAACAGGAGTAACAATAGACTGGTGATCTCCATGCACAACAGGAGTAACAATAGACTGGTGATCTCCATACAAAACAGGAGTAACAATAGACTGGAGATCTCCATGCACAACAGCCAAAGGGAGATTAGGAAGTACGAGGGAACAAGAAGATAAAAATAATAATAATAAATCCCAGCCACTGCATCTCACAGATGGCTCTTTTGAAAGCTCTCCCTAACTATGACTGGTGGATGCGAAAACGTAAAAGTTTTTGTTCCCAGAAGCTGAGTGAGGGGAGAGGGGGAGGGAGATGATGAGCTGTCCACCTGGCTAGGGAGGGGTGAGTCTCTATTTTTAATATCAGTTTGGCATTTCCCTTCTCTCCCTCTCCTTCCCACAGTCTCTCTCTCTCGGTCACCTCCTTGATGGGGCCCAAAGACATAGCAGACACCCGGTGGCGCCCACCCGACGCACTTCGCCTCCGCGACTACCATCTGTCCCCGCCACCATCTGTAAACTTCACCGGCAACACCCGGTGTACCGGCTGGGTTGACGAGGGCTCAACACCTCTACAAAGCTCTGTTCTAAAAGGGGCCCTCTAAAACCAGGGCCGTCTCAGGAGCCATGACTTTGTGATGTCCCTTTTATGGCTGGGCAGATTTAAAACCAGAAACAGTATGAACAAAGGGTAGATAAATAGGTAGGACGCTTTGTATTTTGGAAAGATGATACCTGGCCTTTACAAACATCAAAGGTCTCTATAAGAATAGATCCAGGCAAAAAGCCAATGAGAGAGGGTGTGGGTGACTCACATCCAGGTTAAGGGCGGAGCTTATCAGTTGCTCTAATTACGATCCTCTAATTTACATTTTGCTGAACCCAAATGCCAACTATTAGCCCCGACTTGGGCACTAGTCATAAGGAAAGGGGATTGATTGGGCACTAGTCACAAGGGAAGGGGATTGATTGGGCACTAGTCATAAGGGAAGGGGATTGATTGGGCACTAGTCATAAGGAAAGGGGATTGATTGGGCACTAGTCATAAGGGAAAGGGATTGATTGGGCACTATCACAAGGAAAGGGATTGATTAAAAATTAGTCATAAGGAAAGGGATTGATTGGGCACTAGTCATATGAAGGGATTGATTGGGCACTAGTCATATGAAAGGGGATTGATTGGGCACTAGTCATAAGGAAAGGGATTGATTGGGCACTAGTCATAAGGAAAGGGATGGATTGGGCACTAGTCATATGAAAGGGATGGATTGGGGGGCACTAGTCATAAGGAAAGGATTGATTGGGCACTAGTCATATGGAAAGGGGATTGATTGGGCACTAGTCATAAGGGAAGGGATTGATTGGGCACTAGTCATATGAAAGGGATTGATTGGGCACTAGTCATATGGAAAGGGGATTGATTGGGCACTAGTCATATGAAAGGGGATGGATTGGGCACTAGTCATAAGGAAAGGGATTGATTGGGCACTAGTCATAACAAAGGATGGATTGGGCACACAGTCATATGAAAGGGATTGATTGAACGCACTAGTCATAAGGAAAGGGATGGATTGGGCACTAGTCATAAGGAAAGGGATTGATTGGGCACTAGTCATAAGGAAAGGGATTGATTGGGCACTAGTCATGAAAGGGGGATTGATTGGGCACTAGTCATAAGGAAAGGGGATTGATTGGGCACTAGTCATATGAAAGGGATTGATTGGGCACTAGTCATAGGAAAGGATGGATTGGGCACTAGTCATAAGGAAAGGGGGATTGATTGGGCACTAGTCATATGAAAGGGATGGATTGGGCACTTTAGTCATAAGGAAAGGGATGGATTTGGGCGGGCAATTAGTCATATGGAAGTGATTGATTGGGCACTAGTCATAGGAAAGGGGATTGATTGGGGGCACTAGTCATAAGGAAAGGGGATTGATTGGGCACTAGTCATAAGGAAAGGGGGATTGATTAAAACTAGTCATAAGGAAGGGGATTGATTGGGCACTAGTCATAAGAAAGGGGATGGATTACACTAGTCATATGAAAGGGATTGATTGGGCACTAGTCATACCCAAAGGGGATGGATTGAAGCGGGGGCACTAGTCATAAGGAAAGGGATTGATTGGGCACTAGTCATAAGGAAAGGGGATTGATTGGGCACTAGTCATAAAGGGAGGGATTGATTGGGCACTAGTCATATGAAAGGATGGATTGGGCACTAGTCATAAGGAAAGGGGATTGATTGGGCACTAGTCATAAGGAAAGGGGATGGATTGGGTACTAGTCAAAGGAAAGGGATTGATTGGGCACTAGTCATAAGGAAAGGGGATTGATTGGGCACTAGTCATAAGGGAAGGGATTGATTGGGCACTAGTCATAAGGAAAGGGATGATTGGGCACTAGTCATATGAAAGGGATTGATTGGGGCGGGCACTAGTCATATGAAAGGGGATTGATTGGGCAAAGTCATAAGGAAAGGGGATTGATTGGGCACTAGTCATAAGGGAAGGGATTGATTGGGCACTAGTCATAAAAAGGATGGATTGGGCACTAATCCGCAAGGAAAGGGATTGATTGGGCACTAGTCATAAGGAAAGGATGGATTGGGCACTAGTCATAAGGAAAGGATTGATTGGGCACTAGTCATAAGGAAAGGATGGATTGGGCACTAGTCATAAGGAAAGGGATTGATTGGGCACTAGTCATAAGGAAAGGGGATGGATTGTAGGACCAATAGCTCTCTCTTCAACAAGACCTCAACATAGGGTCAAGTATTTTACTACACATTAAAATGGAGACATTGCAGCACCATGTGACAGAAAGACAAAACACGTACCACTCTCCGTCGGCGGAGAAATTGGCGATGCAGTAGTCCCCTCAAGGGCAGCGCATTTGAGCCTCCACTGGGGGCTGGGCGATCTCTGCCTCATGGTCTCCATCAGGTTCTCCAGCTGGGTGCCTGAGGGCGGGGAGAGAGGGAAGAGGAGGAGGAGGAGCATGGAATGCTTCACGTTTGGTCTCTGTTTGAATACATTGAGTCCATTCCTGTTAGCATAGAGCCTGGTTGGATTACTTTGTAAGTAAATGTAAAGTACTTGGAACACTTTATCCCTTCCTCAGCAGTAATCTCTGATCTACCATGACTGGATAGGGTGAAAGTGATGTTTCCACTACAATGCTTCCACTCAATAACGCCACATTAAATCAGTGATTTGTCCAAGGACAAGCGATAGGGTGGCAGGAGACATTTTCAATGTCTACAAACAGGCCCGTGACTAGATGCCAAAGGCGTTAGTATTTGGCTCATATCCCATGGATCACTGTTGAGCCATACAGCGCTCTGCCCCAAAACACGCATGATCACAGTAGCCACCATGGGGAAATTGGTCACCGTTTCCTGTAGTAATATCACTGCATTAGCACCATGTCACAAATACTAAATAATCCCATTTCTACTAGCCTTACCATCAGTGGAGACAGTCATAACCAAAACAGAATGAGCAAAAAGACTGCGCCTGTATGCTGTTTACTTTAGTCACCAACCCATTATCCTGTATGGGAGAACTATTAGTGGAGATGCCAGACACGTGGCGGTGGATAATATCCACGTTTTGAAGAGGATGACAAGAGCGCCAGGCTGTGTGGATTCAGACTGCACCACTAGCCATGGATTTGGCGCTCAGCAGTAACAAATGGCCAGCTGTCACGGCTGATGGCTCGGTGTGTGTGTGAAGAAGTATGGGATGTGGTGGCGGGCGTGTGAGAGAGAGAGAGTGTGAAGAGAGTGCAGATCGCTTACTCCAGCTAGTTTAGCAAAGTGCCCGATGTTGAAATTACATGGTGATTTGTTGACAACCTATTCCCATTGATTTCCCTTGGGCCTTGGGCAATGTAATTAAACCAGGCTATACACTGACTCAATAAAAAAAGAATGCCCTTCGTCATACATCAAGTGTGTGTGTGTGTGGGGGGGGGGGGGGCTGGCCATGGGAAACATTCAACGATTGATGAAAAAAGTAATTATTTTAAGATGGCAGAGAAAAGCAGCACTAAAAGCAAGAGACAATGCTATAATTGCTAGTACGAACATGCTACACCAGCCATAACACATAGAGGACTTGTGGTCGTTTCCTTTGGTGAGCCAGGCTGATAGAGGGGATGTTTCAGCATGTGCCCCGGGCGGGGGACGATGGTAACCACCACATACACTTGCGACGCTTCCCACACGCAGACGTGTTCACACTCACTGGCACCGCATACATGACAAACACACACACCAATCAGTATAATTCAGTGTGTAATCAGTGATATAATCACGTATTCAGTGTAATCAGTGTAATCTGTATACATAATCAGTGTAATCTGTATATAATCAGTGTATTCAGTGTAATCAGTAATCTATATAATCAGTGTAATCTGTATATAATCAGTGTATTCAGTGTAATCTGTATATAATCAGTGTAATCTGTATATAATCAGTGTAATCAAGTATATAATCAGTGTAATATGTATATAATCAGTGTAATCTGTATATAATCAGTGTATTCAGTGTAATCAGTGTAATCTGTATATAATCAGTGTAATCTGTATATAATCAGTGTAATCTGTATATAATCAGTGTATTCAGTGTAATCTGTATATAATCAGTGTAATCTGTATATAATCAGTGTAATCTGTATATAATCAGTGTAATCTGTATATAATCAGTGTAATCAGTGTAATATGTATATAATCAGTGTATTCAGTGTAATCAGTGTAATCAGTGTAATATGTATATAATCAGTGTATTCAGTGTAATCAGTGTAATCAGTGTAATCTGTATATAATCAGTGTAATCAGTGTAATATGTATATAATCAGTGTATTCAGTGTAATCAGTGTAATATGTATATAATCAGTGTAATCTGTATATAATCAGTGTAATCTGTATATAATCAGTGTAATCTGTATATAATCAGTGTAATATGTATATGATCAGTGTAATCAGTGTATTTAGTGTAATCTGTATATAATCAGTGTATTCAGTGTAATCAGTGTAATCTGTATATAATCAGTGTAATCTGCATATAATCAGTGTAATCTGTATATAATCAGTGTAATCTGTATATAATCAGTGTAATCTGTATATAATCAGTGTAATCTGTATGTAATCAGTGTAATCTGTATATAATCAGTGTAATCAGTGTAATCTGTATATAATCAGTGTAATCTGTATATAATCAGTGTAATCAGTGTCATCTGTATATAATCAGTGTAATCTGTATATAATCAGTGTATTTAGTGTAATCAGTGTAACCTGTATATAATCAGTGTAATCTGTATATAATCAGTGTATTTAGTGTAATCAGTGTAATCTGTAAATAATCAGTGTATTTAGTGTAATCAGTGTAATCTGTATATAATCAGTGTAATCTGTATATAATCAGTGTATTCAGTGTAATATGTATGTAATCTGTATATAATCAAGTGTATTCAGTGTAATATGTATATAATCAGTATTCAGTGTAATCTGTATATAATCAGTGTAATCAGTATAATCTGTATATCAGTGTAATCTGTATATAATCAGTGTAATTATTAACTCAGTGTAATCTGTATATAATCAGTGTATTCAATAAAATCTGTAATAATCAGTGTAAGTCTGTATATAATCAGTGTAATATGTATATAATCAGTGTATTCAGTGTAATCTGTATATATCATCAATTAATCTGTATAATCTGTATATAATCAGTGTAATATGTATATAATCAGTGTATTCAGTGCAATCTGTATATAATCAGTGCTTAATCTGTATATAATCAGTGTAATCTGTATATAATCAATTAATATTCAGTGTAATCTGTGTATAATCAGTGTAATCTGTATATAATCAGTGTAATCTGTATATAATCAGTGTATTCAGTGTAATCTGTATATAATCAGTGTATTCAGTATATAATCAGTGTAATATATAATCAGTGTATTCAGTGTAATCGATATAATCAGTGTAATCTGTATATAATCAGTGTAATCAGTGTAATCTGTATATAATCAGTGTAATCTCTATATAATCAGTGTAATCAGTGTAATCAGTGTAATCTGTATATAATCAGTGTAATATGTATATAATCAATTACCAATCTGTATATAATCAGTGTAATTATATAATCAGTGTAATCTGTATATAATCAGTGTATTCAGTGTAATATGTATATAATCAGTGTAATCTGTATAATCTGTATATAATCAGTGTATAATCAGTGTATTCAGTGTAATCTGTATATAATCAGTGTAATCTGTATATAATATAATCAGTGTATTCAGTGTAATCTGTATATAATCAGTGTATTCAGTAATGTAATCAGTGTAATCTGTATATAATCAGTGTAATATGTATATAATCATATGTAATATGTATATAATCAGTGTAATCTGTATATAATCAGTGTAATCTGTATATAATCAGTGTATTCAGTGTAATCTGTATATAATCAGTGTATTCAGTGTAATCTGTATATAATCAGTAATCTGTGTATTCAGTGTAATCTGTATATAATCAGTGTATTCAGTGTAATCTGTATATAATCAGTGTATTCAGTGTAATCAGTGTAATCTGTATATAATCAGTGTAATCAGTGTATAATCAGTGTAATCTGTATATAATCAGTGTATTCAGTGTATTTAGTGTAATCTGTATATAATCAGTGTAATCTGTGTATAATCAGTATATAATCAGTGTAATATGTATATAATCAGTGTAATCTGTATGTAATCAGTATAATCTGTATATAATCAGTGTAATCTGTATAATCAGTGTAATCTGTATATAATCAGTGTATTCAGTATATAATCTGTGTAAATCAGTGTATTCAGTGTAATCTGTATATAATCAGTATAATCTGTATATAATCAGTGTAATCTGTATATAATCAGTGTATTCAGTGTAATCAGTGTAATCAGTATATAATCAGTGTATTCCAGTGTAATATGTATATAATCAGTGTATTCCAGTGTATATCAGTGTAATCTGTATATAATCAGTAATCTGTATATAATCAGTGTAATCTGTATATAATCAGTGTATTCATCTGTATATAATCAGTGTAATCAGTGATTTAGTGTAATCTGTATATAATCAGTGTGGATCAGTGTAAATCAGTAATCTGTATATAATCAGTGTAATCAATTAATAAATCTGTATATAATCAGTGTATTCAGTGTAATAATCAGTGTAATAATCAGTGTAATCTGTATATAATCAGTGTATTCAGTGTAATATGGCAGCAATCAGTGTATCAGTGTAATCTGTATATAATCAGTGTATTCAGTGTAATCAGTGTAATCTGTATATAATCAGTGTAATCTGTATATAATCAGTGTAATATGTATATAATCAGTGTATTCAGTGTAATCTGTATATAATCAGTGTATTCAGTGTAATCTGTATATAATCAGTGTATTCAGTGTAATCAGTGTAATCTGTATATAATCAGTGTATTCAGTGTAATCTGTATATAATCAGTGTATTCAGTGTAATATGTATATAATCAGTGTATTCAGTGTATTTAGTGTAATCTGTATATAATCAGTGTAATCAGTGTATTCAGTGTAATATGTATATAATCAGTGTATTCAGTGTATTTAGTGTAATCTGTATATAATCAGTGTATTCAGTGTAATCTGTATATAATCAGTGTAATCTGTATATAATCAGTGTAATCTGTATGTAATCAGTGTAATCTGTATATAATCAGTGTAATCTGTATATAATCAGTGTAATCTGTATATAATCAGTGTAATCTGTATATAATCAGTGTAATCAGTGTATTCAGTGTAATCTGTATATAATCAGTGTAATCTGTATATAATCAGTGTAATCTGTATATAATCAGTGTATTCAGTGTAATCAGTGTAATCTGTATATAATCAGTGTATTCAGTGTAATATGTATATAATCAGTGTATTCAGTGTAATCAGTGTAATCTGTATATAATCAGTGTAATCTGTATATAATCAGTGTAATCTGTATATAATCAGTGTAATCTGTATATAATCAGTGTAATCAGTGTATTTAGTGTAATCTGTATATAATCAGTGTAATCAGTGTAATCAGTGTAATCTGTATATAATCAGTGTAATCAGTGTAATCTGTATATAATCAGTGTAATCAGTGTAATAATCAGTGTAATAATCAGTGTAATCTGTATATAATCTGTGTAATCAGTGTAATCTGTGGTCCATGACCTTGAAGCGTTACGGAACTGTGACATGGAGGAGCTCCTCCACTGCATTACCAACACTACTGAACGGGGGAGGTGTGTGTGTGTGTATTGGAGGGAGTTGTGTGTGTGTATTGGGGGAGTGTGTGTGTGTGTATTGGGGGAGGGTGTGTGTGTGTATTGGAGGGAGGTGTGTGTGTGTGCATGGAGGTGTGTGTGTGTATTGGAGGGAGGTGTGTGTGTGTGTATTGGAGGGAGGTGTGTGTGTGTATTGGAGGGAGTTGTGTGTGTGTGTATTGGAGGGAGGTGTGTGTGTGTGTATTGGAGGGAGTTGTGTGTGTGTATTGGAGGAGTTGTGTGTGTGTATTGAGGGAGTTGTGTGTGTGTATTGGAGGGAGGTGTGTCTGTGTATTGGAGGGAGGTGTGTGTGTGTATTGGAGGGAGGTGTGTGTGTGTATTGGAGGGAGTTGTGTGTGTGTATTGGGGGAGGTGTGTGTGTGTATTGGGGGAGGTGTGTGTGTGTGTATTGGGGGAGTGTGTGTGTGTGTGTGTGTGTATTGGAGGGAGGTGTGTGTGTGTGTGTGTATTGGGGGAGGTGTGTGTGTGTGTGTGTGTGTATTGGAGGGAGGTGTGTGTGTGTGTGTGTATTGGAGGGAGGTGTGTGTGTGTATTGAGGGAGGTGTGTGGGTGTGTATTGGAGGGAGGTGGTGGGTGTATTGGAGGGAGTTGTGTGGGTGTATTGAGGGAGGTGTGTGTGGGTGTATTGGAGGGAGTTGTGTGTGGGTGTATTGAGGGAGTTGTGTGTGTGTATTGGAGGGAGGTGTGTCTGTGTATTGGAGGGAGGTGTGTGTGTGTATTGGAGGGAGGTGTGTGTGTGTATTGGAGGGAGGTGTGTGTGTGTGTATTGGAGGGAGGTGTGTGGGTGTATTGAGGGAGTGTGTGTGTGTATTGGAGGGAGTGTGTGTATTGAGGAGGTGTGTGTGTGTGTATTGGAGGGAGGTGTGTGTGTGTGTGTGTGTATTGGAGGAGTGTGTGTGTGTGTGTGTATTGGAGGGAGGTGTGTGTGTGTGTATTGGAGGGGATGTGTATGTGTGTATTGGAGGGAAATGTGTATGTGTGTATTGGAGGGAGGTGTGTGTGTGTGTATTGGAGGGAGGTGTGTGTGTGTGTATTGGAGGGAGGTGTATGTGTGTATTGGAGGGAGTGTGTGTGTGTGTGTGTGTGGGGGAGGGGCAGCTTAATGTGTGTGTGTGATCAAAGAAACACCTCAAAGGCAAAGCCACATTAAACGAACGAACAAGCCACATCCCTTCCTCCCTCCCTCCCCAACAGATCAGAGCTGTTATTGTGATGTTATTCGGCCTGCATCAGAGCGTTTGTTTAAAAACGAGGGAATATTAAAAGTTCAAAAGAGAGTGAGCAGCCAGCCAGCGCTTAGCCAGCTACCTTAACATGATGTCATGTACGCTAAACAGGAGAGTGAAAACAGGAGGCTTGCAGGGGCGGGGTAAGGTAAGAAGAGGAAGAGGGGGTGTGTGAGAGGAGGTGTGTGTTTGTTGTGGGTTTGGGGAGAGGAATGTGGCGTTCACACTCCTCACTGCCCATCCACTGGCACACTGATGGCTAATGACTACTGTTTGAGGGGAGCGAGGAGCGCAGACATATACACACACACCAACACACACACTTGAGAGAGGCATCCTCAGTGTTTTGTAGGAGCAGCAGATTTAAGGAAACACATCAGATCAACAACCCTACCCCCGCCAACCCTCTCATCTATCCCAGAGGTACAGCTCATATCAACCACCCTACCCCCAACCCTCCCATCTATCCCAGAGGTACAGCTCATATCAACCACCCTACCCCCCAACCCTCCCATCTATCCCAGAGGTACAGCTCATATCAACCACCCTACCCCCCCAACCCTCCCATCTATCCCAGAGGTACAGCTCAGATCAACAACCCCTACCCCCCCAATACCCCATCTATCTCAGAGGTACAGCTCAGATCAACAACCCTACCCCCCATCTATCCCAGAGGTACAGCTCAGATCAACAACCCTATCCCCCAACCCTCCCATCTATCCCAGAGGTACAGCTCAGATCAACAACCCTACCCTCCCATCTATCCCAGAGGTACAGCTCAGATCAACAACCCTACCCCCCCATCTATCCCAGAGGTACAGCTCAGATCAACAACCCTATCCCCCAACCCTCCCATCTATCCCAGAGGTACAGCTCAGATAAACAACCCTACCCCCGCCAACCCTCCCATCTATCCCAGAGGTACAGCTCATATCAACCACCCTACCCCCCAACCCTCCCATCTATCCCAGAGGTACAGCTCAGATCAACAACCCTACCCCCCAATACCCCCATCTATCTCAGAGGTACAGCTCATATCAACAACCGTATCCCCCAACCCTCCCATCTATCCCAGAGGTACAGCTCAGATCAACAACCCTACCCCCCCAATACCCCCATCTATCCCAGAGGTACAGCTCAGATCAACAACCCTATCCCCCAACCCTCCCATCTATCCCAGAGGTACAGCTCAGATCAACCACCCTACCCCCAACCCTCCCATCTATCCCAGAGGTACAGCTCAGATCAACAACCCTACTCCCGCCAACCCTCCCATCTATCCCAGAGGTACAGCTCAGATCAACAACCCTACCCCCGCCTAACCCTCCCATCTATCCCAGAGGTACAGCTCATATCAACCACCCTACCCCCCCAACCCTCCCATCTATCCCAGAGGTACAGCTCAGATCAACAACCCTACCCCACCCAATACCCCCATCTATCCCAGAGGTACAGCTCAGATCAACAACCCTATCCCCCAACCCTCCCATCTATCCCAGAGGTACAGCTCAGATCAACAACCCTATCCCCCAACCCTCCCATCTATCCCAGAGGTACAGCTCAGATCAACAACCCCTACCCCCCCATCTATCCCAGAGGTACAGCTCAGATCAACAACCCTACCCCCCCCATCTATCCCAGAGGTACAGCTCAGATCAACAACCCTATCCCCCAACCCTCCCATCTATCCCAGAGGTACAGCTCAGATAAACAACCCTACCCCCCGCCAACCCTCCCATCTATCCCAGAGGTACAGCTCATATCAACCACCCTACCCCCCATCTATCCCAGAGGTACAGCTCAGATCAACAACCCTACCCCCCCAATACCCCCATCTATCTCAGAGGTACAGCTCAGATCAACAACCCTACCCCCCCAACCCTCCCATCTATCCCAGAGGTACAGCTCAGATCAACAACCCTACCCCCCAATACCTCCCATCTATCCCAGAGGTACAGCTCATATCAACAACCCTATCCCCCCAACACTCCCATCTATCCCAGAGGTACAGCTCAGATCAACCACCCTATCCCCCAACCCTCCCATCTATCCCAGAGGTACAGCTCAGATCAACAACCCTACCCCCGCCAACCCTCCCATCTATCCCAGAGGTACAGCTCAGATCAACAACCCTACCCCGCCAACCCTCCCATCTATCCCAGAGGTACAGCTCATATCAACCACCCTACCTCCCCAACCCTCCCATCTATCCCAGAGGTACAGCTCAGATCAACAACCCCTACCCCACCCAATACCCCCATCTATCCCAGAGAGTACAGCTCAGATCAACAACCTTATCCCCCAACCCTCCCATCTATCCCAGAGGTACAGCTCAGATCAACAACCCTACCCCCCATCTATCCCAGAGGTACAGCTCAGATAAACAACCCTATCCCCCAACCCCTCCCATCTATCCCATAGGTACAGCTCAGATCAACAACCCCCCTACCTCCACAACCCTCCTGTCTAACCCAGAGGTACAGTCAGATAAACAACCCACCCCCCTCCAACCGTTCCCAGAGGTACAGCTCGCGACGGCCGTGTTACCGTAGTAGCGCAGCTGCAGCTGTGCAGCGCCGTGGCCCTGTCAGCGCTCCGGCTGCCGGCGGAAGATTTATTCATCTAATTAAAAAAGTTTGAGAGCGAGAGACTTCCTCCTTCCCCAGCCAAGAGTGGTAGTGGTAATGGTGTGGGTGTGCGTCTTTGCCTGGGTCGCGCGGCGTGCTCCACTTTGGGCACGGAGAGATTTGATTAAATAATAAATAAGCTAAGAGGGAGTCCTCTCCAATCACTATATAAAGCTTTAATGGAAACACTTCATTTAACCTAATTAATACCAGTGGCCTGGCATTACTGTGGAGGGAAGTACAGGAGAGGTAGGGTACAGAACATGATGTAGCAGAGACCTGGCATTACTGTGGAGGGGAAGGTTCAGGAAGGAAGTGAGGTACACAGCATGATGTAGCAGAGACCTGGCATTACTGTGGAGGGAAGGTTCAGGAAGGAGGTAGGGTACAGAACACATGATGTAGCAGAGACCTGGCATTACTGTGGAGGGGAAGGTACAGGAAGGAAGGAGGTAGGGTACAGAACACATGATGTAGCAGAGGCCTGGCATTACTGTGGAGGAAGGTACAGGAAGGAGGTAGGGTACAGAACACATGATGTAGCAGAGACCTGCTATTACTGTGGAGGGGAAGGTACAGGAAGGAGGTAGGGTACAGAACACATGATGTAGCAGAGACCTGGCATTACTGTGGAGGGGAAGGTACAGGAAGGAAAGGTAGGTAGGTACAGAACACATGATGTAGCAGAGGCCTGGCATTACTGTGGAGGGGAAGGTACAGGAAGGAGGTAGGGTACAGAACACATGATGTAGCAGAGGCCTGGCATTACTGTGGAGGGGAAGGTACAGGAAGGAGGTAGGGTACACAACACATGATGTAGCAGAGGCCTGGCATTACTGTGGAGGGGAAGGTACAGGAAGGAGGTAGGGTACAGAACACATGATGTAGCAGAGGCGTGACATTACTGTGGAGGGGAAGGTACAGGAAGGAGGTAGGGTACAGAACACATGATGTAGCAGAGACCTGGCATTACTGTGGAGGGGAAGGTACAGGAAGGAGGTAGGGTACACAACACATGATGTAGCAGAGACCTGGCATTACTGTGGAGGGGAAGGTACAGGAAGGAGGTAGGGTACAGAACACATGATGTAGCAGAGGCCTGGCATTACTGTGGAGGGGAAGGTACAGGAAGGAGGTAGGGTACACAACACATGATGTAGCAGAGGCCTGGCATTACTGTGGAGGGAAGGTACAGGAAGGAGGTAGGGTACAGAACACATGATGTAGCAGAGACGTGACATTACTGTGGAGGGGAAGGTACAGGAAGGAGGTAGGGTACAGAACACATGATGTAGCAGAGACCTGGCATTACTGTGGAGGGAAGGTACAGGAAGGAGGTAGGGTACACAACACATGATGTAGCAGAGACCTGGCATTACTGTGGAGGGAAGGTACAGGAAGGAGGTAGGGTACAGAACACATGATGTAGCAGAGGCCTGGCATTACTGTGGAGGGGAAGGTACAGGAAGGAGGTAGGGTACAGAACACATGATGTAGCAGAGGCCTGGCATTACTGTGGAGGAGAAGGTACAGGAAGGAGGTAGGGTACACAACACATGATGTAGCAGAGACCTGGCATTACTGTGGAGGGGAAGGTACAGGAAGGAGGTAGGGTACAGAACACATGATGTAGCAGAGGCCTGGCATTACTGTGGAGGGGAAGGTACAGGAAGGAGGTAGGGTACAGAACACATGATGTAGCAGAGGCCTGGCATTACTGTGGAGGAAGGTACAGGAAGGAGGTAGGGTACAGAACATATGATGTAGCAGAGGCCTGGCATTACTGTGGAGGGGAAGGTACAGGAAGGAGGTAGGGTACAGAACACATGATGTAGCAGAGAGCCTGGCATTACTGTGGAGGGAAGGTACAGGAAGGAGGTAGGGTACAGAACACATGATGTAGCAGAGACCTGGCATTACTGTGGAGGTGAAGGTACAGGAAGGAGGTAGGGTACAGAACACATGATGTAGCAGAGACCTGGCATTACTGTGGAGGGAAGGTACAGGAAGGAGGTAGGGTACAGAACACATGATGTAGCAGAGGCCTGGCATTACTGTGGAGGGAAGGTACAGGAAGGAGGTAGGGTACAGAACACATGATGTAGCAGAGGCCTGGCATTACTGTGGAGGGGAAGGTACAGGAAGGAGGTAGGGTACAGAACACATGATGTAGCAGAGACCTGGCATTACTGTGGAGGAAGGTACAAGAAGGAGGTAGGGTACACAACACATGATGTAGCAGAGGCCTGGTATTACTGTGGAGGGAAGGTACAGGAAGGAGGTAGGGTTACACATCATATGATGTAGCAGAGACCTGGCATTACTGTGGAGGGAAGGTACAGGAAGGAGGTAGGGTACAGAACACATGATGTAGCAGAGACCTGGCATTACTGTGGAGGAAGGTACAGGAAGGAGGTAGGGTACAGAACACATGATGTAGCAGAGGCCTGGCATTACTGTGGAGGGAAGGTACAGGAAGGAGGTAGGGTACAGAACACATGATGTAGCAGAGACCTGGCATTACTGTGGAGGGAAGGTACAGGAAGGAGGTAGGGTACACAACACATGATGTAGCAGAGACCTGGCATTACTGTGGAGGGGAAGGTACAGGAAGGAGGTAGGGTACAGAACACATGATGTAGCAGAGACCTGGCATTACTGTGGAGGGAAGGTTCAGGAAGGAGGTAGGGTACAGAACACATGATGTAGCAGAGACCTGGCATTACTGTGGAGGGAAGGTACAGGAAGGAGGTAGGGTACAGAACACATGATGTAGCAGAGGCCTGGCATTACTGTGGAGGGGAAGGTACAGGAAGGAGGTAGGGTACACAACACATGATGTAGCAGAGACCTGGCATTACTGTGGAGGAAGGTACAGGAAGGGAGGTAGGGTACACAACACATGATGTAGCAGAGGCCTGGTATTACTGTGGAGGAAGGTACAGGAAGGAGGTAGGGTACACAACACATGATGTAGCAGAGGCCTGGTATTACTGTGGAGGGGAAGGTACAGGAAGGAGGTAGGGTACACAACACATGATGTAGCAGAGACCTGGCATTACTGTGGAGGGGAAGGTACAGGAAGGAGGTAGGGTACACAACACATGATGTAGCAGAGGCCTGGTATTACTGTGGAGGGGAAGGTACAGGAAGGAGGTAGGGTACACATCATATGATGTAGCAGAGACCTGGCATTACTGTGGAGGGGAAGGTACAGGAAGGAGGTAGGGTACAGAACACATGATGTAGCAGAGACCTGCTATTACTGTGGAGGGAAGGTACAGGAAGGAGGTAGGGTACAGAACACATGATGTAGCAGAGACCTGGCATTACTGTGGAGGGAAGGTTCAGGAAGGAGGTAGGGTACAGAACACATGATGTAGCAGAGACCTGGCATTACTGTGGAGGGAAGGTACAGGAAGGAGGTAGGGTACAGAACACATGATGTAGCAGAGGCCTGGCATTACTGTGGAGGGGAAGGTACAGGAAGGAGGTAGGGTACACAACACATGATGTAGCAGAGACCTGGCATTACTGTGGAGGGAAGGTACAGGAAGGAGGTAGGGTACACAACACATGATGTAGCAGAGGCCTGGTATTACTGTGGAGGGAAGGTACAGGAAGGAGGTAGGGTACACAAACATGATGTAGCAGAGGCCTGGTATTACTGTGGAGGGGAAGGTACAGGAAGGAGGTAGGGTACACAACACATGATGTAGCAGAGACCTGGCATTACTGTGGAGGGGAAGGTACAGGAAGGAGGTAGGGTACACAACACATGATGTAGCAGAGGCCTGGTATTACTGTGGAGGGGAAGGTACAGGAAGGAGGTAGGGTACACATCATATGATGTAGCAGAGACCTGGCATTACTGTGGAGGGGAAGGTACAGGAAGGAGGTAGGGTACAGAACACATGATGTAGCAGAGACCTGCTATTACTGTGGAGGAAGGTACAGGAAGGAGGTAGGGTACAGAACACATGATGTAGCAGAGACCTGGCATTACTGTGGAGGGGAAGGTACAGGAAGGAGGTAGGGTACACAACACATGATGTAGCAGAGACCTGGCATTACTGTGGAGGGAAGGTACAGGAAGGAGGTAGGGTACAGAACACATGATGTAGCAGAGGCCTGGCATTACTGTGGAGGGAAGGTACAGGAAGGAGGTAGGGTACACATCATATGATGTAGCAGAGACCTGGCATTACTGTGGAGGGGAAGGTACAGGAAGGAGGTAGGGGTACAGAACACATGATGTAGCAGAGACCTGCTATTACTGTGGAGGAAGGTACAGGAAGGAGGTAGGGTACAGAACACATGATGTAGCAGAGACCTGGCATTACTGTGGAGGGAAGGTACAGGAAGGAGGTAGGGTACACAACACATGATGTAGCAGAGACCTGGCATTACTGTGGAGGGGAAGGTACAGGAAGGAGGTAGGGTACAGAACACATGATGTAGCAGAGGCCTGGCATTACTGTGGAGGGAAGGTACAGGAAGGAGGTAGGGTACAGCAACACATGATGTAGCAGAGACCTGGCATTACTGTGGAGGGAAGGTACAGGAAGGAGGTAGGGTACACAACACATGATGT
>NW_027037753.1:0-22213 GCF_034236695.1 Oncorhynchus nerka | reverse complement strand
AATAGAGAGATAAGAGAGAGAATGGGGACAGACGCCTAAAGCATACTGTAGAGCACTGAGGAAAAGAATAGAGAGATAAGAGCGAGAGTGGGGACAAACGCCCACAAGCATACTGTAGAGCACTGAGGAAAAAGAATAGAGAGATAAGAGAGAGAGTGGGGACAAACGCTCTACAAGCATACTGTAGAGCACTGAGGAAAAGAATAGAGAGATAAGAGAGAGAGTGGGGACAAACGCTCTACAAGCATACTGTAGAGCACTGAGGAAAAGAATAGAGAGATAAGAGAGAGAGTGGGGACAAACGCTCTACAAGCATACTGTAGAGCACTGAGGAAAAGAAGAATAGAGATAAGAGAGAGAGATAGGGACAAACGCTCTACAAGCATACTGTGGAGCACTGAGGAAAAGAATAGAGATAAGAGAGAGAGTGGGGACAAACGCTCTACAAGCATACTGTAGAGCACTGAGAAAGAATAGAGATAAGAGAGAGAGTGGGGACAACGCTCTACAAGCATACTGTAGAGCACTGAGGAAAAGAATAGAGATAAGAGAGAGAGTGGGGACAAACGCTCTACAAGCATACTGTAGAGCACTGAGGAAAAGAATAGAGAGATAAGAGAGAGAGTGGGGACAAACGCTCTACAAACATACTGTAGAGCACTGAGGAAAAGAATAGAGATAAGAGAGAGAGTGGGGACAAACGCTCTACAAGCATACTGTAGAGCACTGAGGAAAAGAATAGAGAGATAAGAGAGAGGATGGGGACAAACAGCTCTACAAGCATACTGTAGAGCACTGAGGAAAAAGAATAGAGAGATAAGAGAGGAGTGGGGACAAACGCTCTACAAGCATACTGTAGAGCACTGAGGAAAAGAATGAGAGATAGAGAGAGAGTGGGGACAAACGCTCTACAAGCATACTGTAGAGCACTGAGGAAAGAATAAGAGATAAGAGAGAGTGGGGACAAAGCGCTCTACAAGCATACTGTAGAGCACTGAGGAAAAAGAATAGAGAGATAAGAGAGAGTGGGGACAAACGCTCTACAAGCATACTGTAGAGCACTGAGGAAAAGAATAGAGAGATAGAGAGAGTAGGGACAAACGCTCTACAAGCATACTATAGAGCACTGAGGAAAAAAGAATAGAGATAAGAGAGAGTGGGGACAAACGCTCTACAAGCATACTGTAGAGCACTGAGGAAAAGAATAGAGAGATAAGAGAGAGTGGGGACAAACGCTCTACAAGCATACTGTAGAGCACTGAGGAAAAGAATAGAGAGATAAGAGAGAGAGTGGGGACAAACGCTCTACAAGCATACTGTAGAGCACTGAGGAAAAGAATAGAGATAAGAGAGAGTGGGGACAAACGCTCTACAAGCATACTGTAGAGCACTGAGGAAAAGAATAGAGATAAGAGAGAGAGTGGGGACAAACGCTCTACAAGCATACTGTAGAGCACTGAGGAAAAAGAATAGAGAGATAAGAGAGAGTGGGGACAAACGCTCTACAAGCATACTGTAGAGCACTGAGGAAAAGAATAGAGAGATAAGAGAGAGTGGGGACAAACGCTCTACAAGCATACTGTAGAGCACTGAGGGAAAAGAATAGAGATAAGAGAGAGTGGGGACAAACGCTCTACAAGCATACTGTAGAGCACTGAGGAAAAGAATAGAGAGATAAGAGAGAGTGGGGACAAACGCTCTACAAGCATACTGTAGAGCACTGAGGAAAAGAATAGAGAGATAAGAGAGAGTGGGGACAAACGCTCTACAAGCATACTGTAGAGCACTGAGGAAAAGAATAGAGAGATAAGAGAGAGTGGGGACAAACGCTCTACAAGCATACTGTAGAGCACTGAGGAAAAGAATAGAGAGATAAGAGAGAGTGGGGACAAACGCTCTACAAGCATACTGTAGAGCACTGAGGAAAAGAATAGAGAGATAAGAGAGAGTGGGGACAAACGCTCTACAAGCATACTGTAGAGCACTGAGGAAAAGAATAGAGATAAGAGAGAGAGTGGGGACAAACGCTCTACAAGCATACTGTAGAGCACTGAGGAAAAGAATAGAGATAAGAGAGAGAGTGGGGACAAACGCTCTACAAGCATACTGTAGAGCACTGAGGAAAAGAATAGAGAGATAAGAGAGAGAGTGGGGACAAACGCTCTACAAGCATACTGTAGAGCACTGAGGAAAAGAATAGAGAGATAAGAGAGAGAGTGGGGACAAACGCTCTACAAGCATACTGTAGAGCACTGAGGAAAAGAATAGAGATAAGAGAGAGAGTGGGGACAAACGCTCTACAAGCATACTGTAGAGCACTGAGGAAAAGAATAGAGATAAGAGAGAGAGTGGGGACAAACGCTCTACAAGCATACTGTAGAGCACTGAGGAAAAGAATAGAGAGATAAGAGAGAGTAGGGGACAAACGCTCTACAAGCATACTGTAGAGCACTGAGGAAAAGAATAGAGATAAGAGAGAGTGGGGACAAACGCTCTACAAGCATACTGTAGAGCACTGAGGAAAAGAATAGAGATAAGAGAGAGAGTGGGGACAAACGCTCTACAAGCATACTGTAGAGCACTGAGGAAAAGAATAGAGAGATAAGAGAGAGTGGGGACAAACGCTCTACAAGCATACTGTAGAGCACTGAGGAAAGAATAGAGATAAGAGAGAGTGGGACAAGCGCTCTACAAGCATACTGTAGAGCACTGAGGAAAAGAATAGAGAGATAAGAGAGAGTGGGGACAAACGCTCTACAAGCATACTGTGAGAGCACTGAGGAAAAGAATAGAGAGATAAGAGAGAGAGTGGGGACAAACGCTCTACAAGCATACTGTAGAGCACTGAGGAAAAGAATAGAGATAAGAGAGAGAGTGGGGACAAACGCTCTACAAGCATACTGTAGAGCACTGAGGAAAAGAATAGAGAGATAAGAGAGAAGTGGGGACAAACGCTCTACAAGCATACTGTAGAGCACTGAGGAAAAGAATAGAGATAAGAGAGAGAGTGGGGACAAACGCTCTACAAGCATACTGTAGAGCACTGAGGAAAAGAATAGAGAGATAAGAGAGAGAGTGGGGACAAACGCTCTACAAGCATACTGTAGAGCACTGAGGAAAAGAATAGAGATAAGAGAGAGAGTGGGGACAAACGCTCTACAAGCATACTGTAGAGCACTGAGGAAAAGAATAGAGATAAGAGAGAGAGTGGGGACAAACGCTCTACAAGCATACTGTAGAGCACTGAGGAAAAGAATAGAGAGATAAGAGAGAAGTGGGGACAAACGCTCTACAAGCATACTGTAGAGCACTGAGGAAAGAATAGAGAGATAGAGAGAGAGTGGGGACAAACGCTCTACAAGCATACTGTAGAGCACTGAGGAAAAGAATAGAGAGATAAGAGAGAGTGGGGACAAACGCTCTACAAGCATACTATAGAGCACTGAGGAAAAGAATAGAGATAAGAGAGAGAGTGGGGACAAACGCTCTACAAGCATACTGTAGAGCACTGAGGAAAAGAATAGAGATAAGAGAGAGAGTGGGGACAAACGCTCTACAAGCATACTGTAGAGCACTGAGGAAAAGAATAAGAGATAAGAGAGAGAGTGGGACAAACAGCTCTACAAGCATACTGTAGAGCACTGAGGAAAAGAATAGAGATAAGAGAGAGAGTGGGGACAAACGCTCTACAAGCATACTGTAGAGCACTGAGGAAAAGAATAGAGATAAGAGAGAGAGTGGGACAAACGCTCTACAAGCATACTGTAGAAGCACTGAGGAAAAGAATAGAGATAAGAGAGAGATGGGGACAAACGCTCTACAAGCATACTGTAGAGCACTGAGGAAAAGAATAGAGAGATAAGAGAGAGAGTGGGGACAAACGCTCTACAAGCATACTGTAGAGCACTGAGGAAAAGAATAGAGAGATAAGAGAGAGTGGGGACAAACGCTCTACAAGCATACTGTAGAGCACTGAGGAAAAGAATAGAGATAAGAGAGAAGTGGGGACAAACGCTCTACAAGCATACTGTAGAACACTGAGGAAAAGAATAGAGAGATAAGAGAGAGAGTGGGGACAAACGCTCTACAAGCATACTGTAGAGCACTGAGGAAAAAGAATAGAGATAAGAGAGAGAGTGGGGACAAACGCTCTACAAGCATACTGTAGAGCACTGAGGAAAAGAATAGAGAGATAGAGAGAGAGTGGGGACAAACGCTCTACAAGCATACTGTAGAGCACTGAGGGAAAAGAATAGAGATAAGAGAGAGAGTGGGGACAAACGCTCTACAAGCATACTGTAGAGCACTGAGGGAAAAGAATAGAGAGATAAGAGAGAGAGTAGGGACAAACGCTCTACAAGCATACTGTAGAGCACTGAGGAAAAGAATAGAGAGATAAGAGAGAGAGTGGGGACAAACGCTCTACAAGCATACTGTAGAGCACTGAGGAAAAGAATAGAGATAAGAGAGAGAGTGGGGACAAACGCTCTACAAGCATACTGTAGAGCACTGAGGAAAAGAATAGGAGATAGAGAGAGAGTGGGGACAAACGCTCTACAAGCATACTGTAGAGCACTGAGGAAAAAGAATAGAGATAAGAGAGAGAGTGGGGACAAACGCTCTACAAGCATACTGTAGAGCACTGAGGAAAAGAATAAGAGATAAGAGAGAGATGGGGACAAACGCTCTACAAGCATACTATAGAGCACTGAGGAAAAGAATAGAGAGATAAGAGAGAGTGGGGACAAACGCTCTACAAGCATACTGTAGAGCACTGAGGAAAAGAATAGAGATAAGAGAGAGAGTGGGGACAAACGCTCTACAAGCATACTGTAGAGCACTGAGGAAAAGAATAGAGATAAGAGAGAGAGTGGGGACAAACGCTCTACAAGCATACTGTAGAACACTGAGGAAAGAATAGAAGATAAGAGAGAGTGGGGACAAACGCTCTACAAGCATACTGTAGAGCACTGAGGAAAAGAATAGAGAGATAAGAGAGAGAGTGGGGACAAACGCTCTACAAGCATACTGTAGAGCACTGAGGAAAAGAATAGAGAGATAAGAGAGAGAGTGGGGACAAACGCTCTACAAGCATACTGTAGAGCACTGAGGAAAAGAATAGAGAGATAAGAGAGAGTGGGGACAAACGCTCTACAAGCATACTGTAGAGCACTGAGGAAAAGAATAGAGATAAGAGAGAGAGTGGGGACAAGCGCTCTACAAGCATACTGTAGAGCACTGAGGAAAAGAATAGAGATAAGAGAGAGAGTGGGGACAAAGCGCTCTACAAGCATACTGTAGAGCACTGAGGAAAGAATAGAGATAAGAGAGAGTGGGGACAAAGCGCTCTACAAGCATACTGTAAAGCACTGAGGAAAAAGAATAGAGAGATAAGAGAGAGAGTGGGGACAAACGCTCTACAAGCATACTATGAGAGCACTGAGGAAAAGAATAGAGATAAGAGAGAGAGTGGGGACAAACGCTCTACAAGCATACTGTAGAGCACTGAGGAAAAGAATAGAGAGATAAGAGGAGAGTGGGGACAAACGCTCTACAAGCATACTGTAGAGCACTGAGGAAAAGAATAGAGATAAGAGAGAGAGTGGGGACAAACGCTCTACAAACATACTGTAGAGCACTGAGGGAAAAGAATAGAGATAAGAGAGAGTGGGGACAAACGCTCTACAAGCATACTGTAGAGCACTGAGGAAAAGAATAGAGAGATAAGAGAGAGAGTGGGGACAAACGCTCTACAAGCATACTGTAGAGCACTGAGGAAAGAATAGAGATAAGAGAGAGTGGGGACAAACGCTCTACAAAGCATACTGTAGAAGCACTGAGGAAAAGAATAGAGAGATAAGAGAGAGTGGGGACAAACGCTCTACAAACATACTATAGAACACTGAGGAAAAAGAATAGAGATAAGAGAGAGAGTGGGGACAAACGCTCTACAAGCATACTGTAGAGCACTGAGGAAAAAGAATAGAGAGATAAGAGAGAGAGTGGGGACAAAGCAGCTCTACAAACATACTGTAGAGCACTGAGGAAAAGAATAGAGAGATAAGAGAGAGTGGGGACAAAGCGCTCTACAAGCATACTGTAGAGCACTGAGAGAAGAATAGAGAGATAAGAGGAGAGTGGGGACAAGCGCTCTACAAAGCATACTGTAGAGCACTGAGGAAAAGAATAGAGAGATAGAGAGAGAGTGGGGACAAAGCGCTCTACAAGCATACTGTAGAGCACTGAGGAAAGAATAGAGATAAGAGAGAGAGTGGGGACAAACGCTCTACAAACATACTGTAGAGCACTGAGGAAAGAATAGAGATAAGAGAGAGAGTGGGGACAAGCGCTCTACAAGCATACTGTAGAGCACTGAGGAAAGAATGAGAGATAAGAGAGAAGTAGGGACAAACGCTCTACAAGCATACTGTAGAGCACTGAGGAAAGAATAGAGATAAGAGAGAGTGGGGACAAACGCTCTACAAGCATACTGTAGAGCACTGAGGAAAAGAATAGAGAGATAAGAGAGTGGGGACAAACGCTCTACAAGCATACTGTAGAGCACTGAGGAAAAAGAATAGAGAGATAAGAGAGAGTGGGGACAAACGCTCTACAAACATGCTGTAGAAGCACTGAGGGAAAAGAATAGAGATAAGAGAGAGAGTGGGGACAAACGCTCTACAAGCATACTGTAGAGCACTGAGGAAAAGAATAGAGAATAAGAGAGAGAGTGGGGACAAACGCTCTACAAACATACTGTAGAGCACTGAGGAAAAGAATAGAGATAAAGAGAGAGTGGGGACAAACAGCTCTACAAACATACTGTAGAGCACTGAGGAAAAGAATAGAGATAAGAGAGAGAGTGGGGACAAAGCGCTCTACAAGCATACTGTAGAGCACTGAGGAAAAGAATAGAGATAAGAGAGAGTGGGGACAAACAGCTCTACAAGCATACTATGAGAGCACTGAGGGAAAAAGAATAGAGATAGAGAGAGTGGGACAAGCGTCTACAAGCATACTATGAAACACTGGGGAAAGAATAGAGAGATCAGAGAGAGAGTGGGGACAGCAGCTCTACAAGCATACTGTAGAGCACTGAGGAAAAGAATAGAGATAAGAGAAATTAGGGACAAACGCTCTACAAACATATGAGCACTGAGGAAAAAAAGAATAGAGATAAGAGAGAGTGGGGACAAACGCTCTACAAGCATACTAGCAAACACTGAGGAAAGAATAGAGATAAGAGAGGGAGTGGGGACAAACGGCTCTACAAACATATAGCAGAGCACTGAGGAAAAGAATCAGAGATAAGAGAGTGGGATAGTGCTCTAAAGCATACTGTAGAGCACTGAGGAAAAAAGAATAGAGATAAGAGAGTAGAGGACTCCGAGATAAGAGAGTCAGAAACAAAGCATACTAATAGAGCACTGAGGAAAGAATAGAGATAAGAGAAGTGGGGACAAAGCTCTACAACATACTATGAGCACTGAGGAAAGAATAGAGAGATAAAGGAGAGAGTGGGGACAAACGGCTCTGCAAGCATACTATGAAACACTGAGGAAAAAGAATAGAGATAAGAGAGTGGGACAGCGGCTCTACAAGCATACTGTAGAGCACTGAGGAAAAAGAATAGAGATAAGAGAGAAGTGGGGACTCAGCAGCTCTACAAACATACTATGAAACACTGAGGGAGAATAGAGATAAGAAAGTGGGGACAAGCGGCTCAGCATACTGTAGAGCACTGAGGAAAAAATAGAGATAAGAGAGTGGGGACAAACGCTCTCTACAAACATACCTGTAGAGCACTGAGAAGAAGGAGATAAAGAGAGAAGATAAAGAAGTGGGGGGACAAACGCTCTACAAGCATACTGTAGAGCACTGGAGGAAAAGAATAGAGATAAGAGAGAGTGGGGACAAAGCGCTCTACAAAAAAACGCCTGAAACACTGAGGAAAGAATAGAGATAAGAGAGGGAGTGGGGACAAACGCTCTACAAGCATACTGGAGAGCACTGAGGAAAAAGAATAGAGATAAGAGAGAGTGGGGACAAACGCTCTACAAACATGTAGAAGCACTGAGGAAAAGAATAGAGATAAGAGAGAAGAATGGGGACAAACGCTCTACAAACATACTGTAGAGCACTGAGGAAAAATAATAGAGAGATAAGAGAGTGGGGACAAAGCGGCTCTACAAGCATACTGTAGAGCACTGGGGGAATAGAGAGATAAGAGAGAGAGTGGGGACAAACGCTCTACAAACATACTATGAAGCACTGAGGAAAAGAATAGAGATAAGAGGAAGTGGGGACAAACGCTCTACAAACATACTGTAGAGCACTGAGGAAAGAATAGAGATAAGAGAGAGTGGGGACAAACGCTCTCCACAAGCATACTGTAGAGCACTGAGGGAAAGAATAGAGATAAGAGAAAGAGTGGGGACAAACGCTCTACAAATACTGTAGAGCACTGAGGAAGAATAGAGATAAGAGTGGGGACAAACGCTCTACAAAACATACTATGAAACACTGAGAAAAGAATAGAGATAAGAGAGTGGGATAAGCACTCTACAAACATACTATGAAACTGAGGGAAAAAGAATAGAGAGATAAGAGAGAGTGGGGACAAACGCTCTACAAGCATACTATGAGCACTGAGAAGAATAGAGAATAGAGAGAGAGTGGGGACAAGCGCTCTACAAGCATACTATGAGCACTGAGGGAAAAGAATAGAGAGATAAGAGAGAGAGTGGGGACAAACGCTCTACAAACATACTATAGAGCACTGAGGAAAAAGAATAGAGAGATAAGAGAGAAGTGGGGACAAACGCTCTACAAGCATACTGTAGAGCACTGAGGAAAAGAATAGAGATAAGAGAGAGAGTGGGGACAAGCGTCTACAAGCATACTGTAGAGCACTGAGGAAAGAGAATAGAGATAAGAGAGAGAGTGGGGACAAGCGCTCTACAAGCATACTGTAGAGCACTGAGGAAAAGAATAGAGATAGAGAGAGTGGGGACAAACGCTCTACAAGCATACTATGAAGCACTGAGGAAAAGAATAGAGATAAGAGAGAGAGTGGGGACAAAACGCTCTACAAGCATGCTAGTAGAGCACTGAGGAAAAAGAATAGAGATAAGAGAGAAGTGGGGACAAACGCTCTACAAACATACTATGAGAGCACTGAGGAAAAAAGAATAGAGATAAGAGAGAGAGTGGGGACAAACGCTCTACAAGCATACTGTAGAGCACTGAGGAAAAGAATAGAGATAGAGAAGAGTGGGGACAAACGCTCTACAAACATACTATGAGACACTGAGGAAAAAGAAGATAGAGATAAGAGAGAGAGATTAAGGACAAACGCTCTACAAACATACTGTAGAGCACTGAGGAAAAAGAATAGAGAGATAAGAGAGAGAGTGGGGACAAGCGCTCTAGCAAGCATACTATGAAGCACTGAGGAAGAAGAATAGAGATAAGAAGAGAGTGGGACAAACGCTCTACAGACATACTATGAAGCACTGAGGAAAAAGAATAGAGATAAGAGAGAGTGAGGGACAAACGCTCTACAAGCATGCTGTAGAAGCACTGAGGAAAGAATAGAGATAAGAGAGAGAGTGGGGACAAACGCTCTACAAGCATACTGTAGAGCACTGAGGAAGAATAGAGATAAAGAGAGTGGGGACAAACGCTCTACAAACATACTGTGAGAGCACTGAGGAAAAGAATAAGTAAGGGAATGGGGACAAAGCGTCCGAGCATACTATGGAAGCACTGAGAAGAAAAGAATAGAGATAAGAGAGTGGGGACAAACGCTCTACAAGCATACTATTAGAGCACTGAAGGGAAAAGAATAGAGAGATAAGAGAGAGAATTAGGGGACAAACGGCTCTACAAGCATACTGTAGAGCACTGAGGGAAAAAAGAATAGAGAGATAAGAGAGAGAGTGGGGACGAACGCTCTACAAGCATACTGTAGAGCACTGAGGGAAAAGAATAGAGAGATAAGAGAGAGAGTGGGGACAAACGCTCTACAAAACATGCTCATAGAGCACTGAGGAAAAAATAATAGAGATAAGAGAGTGAGATGGGACAAACGCTCTACAAGCATACTGTAGAGCACTGAGGAAAGAATAGAGAGATAAGAGAGAAATTGGGGACAAACGCTCTACAAACATACTGCAGAGCACTGAGGAAAAAGAATAGAGATAAGAGAGAGAGTGGGGACAAACGCTCTACAAGCATACTGTAGAGCACTGAGGAAAAGAATAGAGATAAGAGAGAGAGTGGGGACAAGCGCTCTACAAAGCATACTGTAGAGCACTGAGGAAAAGAATAGAGATAAGAAGAGAGTGGGGACAAGCGCTCTACAAGCATGCTACAGACACTGAGGAAAGAATAGAGATAAGAAGAGTTGGGACAACGCTCTACAAGCATACTGTAGAGCACTGAGGAAAAAAGAATAGAGAGATAAGAGAGAATGGGGACAAACGCTCTACAAGCATACTGTAGAGCACTGAGGAAAAGAATAGAGATAGAGAGAGAGTGGGGACAAAGCGCTCTACAAGCATACTGTAGAGCACTGAGGAAAGAATAGAGATAAGAGAGAGTGGGGACAAACGGCTCTACAGAAGCATACTATGAAGCACTGAGGAAAAGAATAGAGATAGAGAGAGAGTGGACAAAAACGCTCTACAAACATGCTAATAGAGCACTGAGGAAAAGAATAAGAGAGATAAGAAGAAGAGAGAGTAGGGACAAACGCTCTACAAGCATACTATGAGCACTAGGGAAAAAATAATAGAGATAAAGAGGGAGTGGGACAAACGCTCTACAAGCATACTGTAGAGCACTGAGGAAAAAGAATAGAGATAAGAGAAGAGTGGGGACAAACGCTCTACAAGCATACTGTAGAGCACTGAGGAAAGAATGAGAGATAAGAGAGAGATTGGGGACAAACGCTCTACAAGCATACTGTAAGCACTGAGGAAAGAATAGAGATAAGAGAGAGTGGGGACAAACGCTCTCCGACGTACATGAAACACTAGGAAAGAATGGAGATAAGAAACTAGGGACAAACGCTCTACAAGCATACTGTAACACTAAGGGAAAAGAATAGAGAGATAAGAGAGAGAGTGGGGACAAACGCTCTACAAGCATACTATGAAACACTGAGGAAGAATAGAGAGATAAGAAGAGAGTGGGATAAACATCTACAAACATACTATGAAGCACTGAGGAAAAAGAATAGAGATAAGAGAGAATTAAGGGACAAACATCTACAAGCATACTGTAGAGCACTGAGAAGAAAGAATAAGAGATAAGAGAGAAAGTGGGGACAAACGCTCTACAAGCATACTGTAGAGCACTGAGAAAGAATAGAGATAAGAAGTAGGGACAAACACTCTACAAACATACTGTAGAGCACTGAGGAAAAAATAGAGAGATAAGAAGAGTGGGGACAAACGCCCACAAGCATACTGTAGAGATGAGGAAAAGAATAGAGAGATGAGAGAGAGTGGGGACAAACGCTCTACAAGCATACTGTAGAGCACTGAGGAAAAAAAGAATAGAGAGATAAGAGAGAGAGTGGGGACAAACGCTCTACAAGCATACTGTAGAACACTGAGGAAAAATAATAGAGAGATAAGAGAGAGTGGGGACAAACGCTCTACAAGCATACTGTAGAGCACTGAGGAAAAGAATAGAGAGATAAGAGAGAGAGGGGACAAACGCTCTGCCAAGCATACTGTAGAGCACTGAGGAAAAGAATAGAGATAAGAGAGAGAGTGGGGACAAACGCTCTACAAGCATACTGTAGAGCACTGAGGAAAGAATAGAGAGATAAGAGAGAGAGGGACAAACGCCTACAAGCATACTGTAGAGCACTGAGGAAAAAGAATAGAGAGATAAGAGAGAGAGTGGGGGACAAACGCTCTACAAGCATACTGTAGAGCACTGAGGAAAAGAATAGAGAGATAAGAGAGAGAGTGGGACAAACGCTCTACAAGCATACTGTAGAGCACTGAGGAAAAGAATAGAGAGATAAGAGAGAGAGAGTAGGGACAAACGCTCTACAAGCATACTGTAGAGCACTGAGGAAAATAATAGAGAGATAAGAGAGAGAGTGGGGACAACGCTCTACAAGCATACCTGTAGAGCACTGAGGAAAAGAATAGAGAGATAAGAGAGAGAGTGGGAAACGCTCACAAGCATACTGTAGAGCACTGAGGAAAAGAATAGAGAGATAAGAGAGAGAGGGGACAAACGCTCTACAAGCATACTGTAGAGCACTGAGGAAAAGAATAGAGAGATAAGAGAGAGAGTGGGGACAAACGCCTACAAGCATACTGTAGAGCACTGAGGAAAAGAATAGAGAGATAAGAGAGAGAGTGGGGACAAACGCTCTACAAGCATACTATGGAGCACTGAGGAAAAGAATAGAGAGATAAGAGAGAGAGTGCAGGGACAAACGCCTACAAGCATACTGTAGAGCACTGAGGAAAATAATAGAGAGATAAGAGAGAGAGTGGGGACAAACGCTCTACAAGCATACTGTAGAGCACTGAGGAAAAGAATAGAGAGATAAGAGCGAGAGGGGACAAACGCCTACAAGCATACTGTAGAGCACTGGGGAAAGAATAGAGAGATGAGAGAGAGTGGGACAAACGCTCTACAAAGCATACTGTAGAGCACTGAGGAAAAGAATAGAGAGATAAGAGAGAGAGTGGGGACAAACGCTCTGCAAGAGCATACCAGAGCACTGAGGGAAAGAATAGAGAGATAAGAGAGAGAGTGGGGACAAACGCTCTACAAGCATACTGTAGAGCACTGAGGAAAAGAATAGAGAGATAAGAGAGAGAGACAAACGCTCTACAAGCATACTGTAGAGTGAAAAGGAGATAAGAGAGCTGACAAACGCTCTACAAGCATACTGTAGAGCACTGAGAAAAGAATAGAGAGATAAGAGAGAGAGTGGGACAAACGCTCTACAAGCATACTGTAGAGCACTGAGGAAAGAATAGAGAGATAAGAGAGAGAGTGGGGACAAACGCTCTACAAGCATACTGTAGAGCACTGAGGAAAAGAATAGAGAGATAAGAGAGAGAGTGGGGACAAACGACAAGCATACTGTGAGCACTGAGGAAAAGAATAGAGATAAGAGAGTGGGGACAACGCTCTACAATACCAGAGCACTGAGGAAAAGAATAGAGAGATAAGAGAGAGAACAAACTACAAGAGGAGAAAAAAAGAATAGAGAGATAAGAGAGAGAGTGAGGACAAACGCTCTACAAGCATACTGTAGAGCACTGAGGAAGAAAGAATAGAGATAAGAGAGAGAGTGGGGACAAACGCTCTACAAGCATACTGTAAGAGCACTGAGGAAAAGAATAGAGAGATAGAGAGAGAGTGGGGACAAAGCGCTCTACAAGCATACTGTAGAGCACTGAGGAAAAGAATAGAGAGATAAGAGAGAGTGGGGACAAACGCTCTACAAGCATACTGTAGAGCACTGAGGAAAAGAATAGAGATAAGAGAGAGAGTAGGGACAAACGCTCTACAAGCATACTGTAGAGCACTGAGGAAAAGAATAGAGAGATAAGAGAGAGTGGGGACAAACGCTCTACAAGCATACTGTAGAGCACTGAGGAAAAGAATAGAGATAAGAGAGAGAGTGGGGACAAACGCTCTACAAGCATACTATGAAGCACTGAGGAAAGAATAGAGATGAGAGAGTGGGGACAAACGCTCTACAAGCATACTATGAGCACTGAGGAAAGAATAAGAGAGAGAGTCGGGACAAACGCTCTACAAGCATACTGTAGAGCACTGAGGAAAAGAATAGAGAGATAAGAGAGAGAGTGGGGACAAACGACAAGCATACTGTAGAGCACTGAGGAAAAGAATAGAGATAAGAGAGAGAGTGGGGACAAACGCTCTACAAGCATACTGTAGAGCACTGGGGAAAGAATAGAGAGAGATAAGAGAGAGAGTGGGACAAACGCTCTACAAGCATACTGTAGAGCACTGAGGAAAAAGAATAGAGAGATAAGAGCGAGAGTGGGACAAACGCTCTACAAGCATACTGTAGAGCACTGAGGAAAAGAATAGAGATAAGAGAGAGAGTGGGACTCAAACGCTACAAGTATACTGTAGAGCACTGAGGAAAAGAATAGAGATAAGAGAGAGAGTGGGACAAACGTCTACAAGCATACTATGAGCACTGAGGAAAAGAATAGAGAGAGATCTACAAGAGAGAGAGTGGGACAACGCCTAAAGCATACTGTAGAGCACTGAGGAAAAAGAATAGAGAGAAGAGAGAGAGTGGGGACAAACGCTCTACAAGCATACTGTAGAGCACTGGGGAAAAAGAATAGAGAGATAAGAGAGAGAGTGGGGACAAACGCTCTACAAGCATACTGTAGAGCACTGAGGAAAAGAATAGAGATAGAGAGAGAGTGGGGACAAACGCTCTACAAGCATACTGTAGAGCACTGAGGAAAAGAATAGAGATAAGAGAGAGTGGGGACAAACGCTCTACAAGCATACTGTAGAGCACTGAGGGAAAGAGATAAGAGAGAGAGTGGGGACAAACGCCTACAAGCATAAGAGTGGAAAAGAATAGAGAGATAAGAGAGAGAGAGTGGGACAAACGCCCACAAGCATACTGTAGAGCACTGAGGAAAAGAATAGAGATAAGAGGAGAGTGGGACAAACGCTCTACAAGCATACTGTAGAGCACTGAGGAAAAGAATAGAGAGATAAGAGAGAGAGTGGGGACAAACGCTCTACAAGCATACTGTAGAGCACTGAGGAAAAGAATAGAGAGATAAGAGAGAGAGTGGGGACAAACGCGGCTCTACAAGCATACTGTAGAGCACTGAGGAAAGAAGAGAGATAGAGAGAGAGTGGGGACAAACGCTCTACAAGCATACTGTAGAGCACTGAGGAAAAGAATAGAGAGATAAGAGCGAGAGTGGGACAAACGCTCTACAAGCATACTGTAGAGCACTGAGGAAAAGAATAGAGAGATAAGAGAGAGATGGGGACAAACGCTCTACAAGCATACTGTAGAGCACTGAGGAAAAGAATAGAGATAAGAGAGAGTGGGGACAAAGCAAGCATACTGTAGAGCACTGAGGAAAAGAATAGAGAGATAAGAGAGAGAGTGGGACAAACGCCTACAAGCATACTGTAGAGCACTGAGGAAAAGAAATAGAGATAAAGAGAGAGTGGGGACAAACGCTCTACAAGCATACTGTAGAGCACTGAGGGAAAAGAATAGAGAGATAAGAGAGAGAGTGGGGACAAACGCCTACAAGCATACTGTAGAGCACTGAGGAAAAGAATAGAGATAAGAGAGAGAGTGGGGGACAAACGCTCTACAAGCATACTGTAGAGCACTGGGAAAAGAATAGAGAGATAAGAGAGAGAGTGGGGACAAACGCTCTACAAGCATACTGTAGAGCACTGGAAAAAAGAATAGAGAGATAAGAGAGAGTGGGGACAAAACGCTCTACAAGCATACTGTAGAGCACTGAGGAAAAGAATAGAGAGATAAGAGAGAGAGTGGGGGGACAAACGCTCTACAAACATACTGTAGAGCACTGAGGAAAAGAATAGAGATAAGAGAGAGAGTGGGGACAAACGCTCTACAAGCATACTGTAGAGCACTGAGGGAAAAGAATAGAGAGATAAGAGAGAGTGGGGACAAACGCTCTACAAGCATACTGTAGAGCACTGAGGAAAAGAATAGAGAGATAAGAGAGAGAGTGGGGGACAAACGCTCTACAAGCATACTGTAGAGCACTGAGGAAAAGAATAGAGAGATAAGAGAGAGTGGGGACAACGCTCTACAAGCATACTGTAGAGCACTTGAGGAAAAGAATAGAGAGATAGAGAGAGAGTGGGACAAACGCTCTACAACATACTGTAGAGCACTGAGAAAAGAATAGAGAGATAAGAGAGAGAGTGGGGACACGCTATAGGGGACTGAGGAAAGAATAGAGAGAGAAGAGAAGTCGGGACAAACGCTCTACAAGCATACTGTAGAGCACTGAGGAAAAGAATAGAGAGATAAGAGTGGGGACAAACGCTCTACAACATACTGTAGAGCACTGAGGAAAAAGAATAGAGATAAGAGAGAGGAGTGGGGACAAACGCTCTACAAGCATACTGTAGAGCACTGAGGAAAAGAATAGAGATAAGAGAGTGGGGACAAACGCTCTACAAGCATACTGTAGAGCACTGAGGAAAAGAATAGAGATAGAGAGAGAGT
Organism: Oncorhynchus nerka; assembly: GCF_034236695.1. Taxonomy (NCBI): domain Eukaryota; kingdom Metazoa; phylum Chordata; class Actinopteri; order Salmoniformes; family Salmonidae; genus Oncorhynchus; species Oncorhynchus nerka. The sequence goes on along the minus strand of NW_027037753.1, from coordinate 5,940 downwards.
GGGGACAAACGCCTACAAGCATACTGTAGAGCACTGAGGAAAAGAATAGAGATAAGAGAGAGAGGACAACGCTCTACAAGCATACTGTAGAGCACTGAGGATAAGAATAGAGGGATAAGAGAGAGAGTGGGGACAAACGCCTACAAGCATACTGTAGAGCAATTGAGGAAAAGAATAGAGATAAGAGAGAGAGTGGGGACAACGCTCTACAAGCATACTGTAGAGCACTGAGGAAAAGAATAGAGAGATAGAGAGAGTGGGGACAAACGCTCTACAAGCATACTGTAGAGCACTGAGGAAAAGAATAGAGAGATAAGAGAGAGAGAGTGGGGACAAACGCTCTACAAGCATACTGTAGAGCACTGAGAAAAGAATAGAGATAAGAGAGAGTGGGGACAAACGGCTCTACAAGCATACTGTAGACACTGAGGGAAATAATAGAGAGATAAGAGAGAGAGTGGGACAAACGCTCTTACAAGCATACTGTAGAGCACTGAGGAAAAAGAATAGAGATAAGAGAGAGTGGGGACAAACGCTCTACAAGCATACTGTAGAGCACTGAGGAAAAGAATAGAGAGATAAGAAGAGAGAGTGGGACAAACGCTCTACAAGCATACTGTAGAGCACTGAGGAAAATAGAGAGATAAGAGAGAGAGTGGGGACAAACGCTCTACAAGCATACTGTAGAGCACTAGAGATAAGACTGAGTGGGGAAAAGAATAGAGAGATAAGAGAGAGAGTGGGGACAAGCGGCTCTACAAGCATACTGTAGAGCACTGAGGAAAAGAATAGAGAGATAAGAGAGTGGGACAAAACGCTCTACAAGCATACTGTAGAGCACTGAGGAAAAGAATAGAGAGATAAGAGAGAGAGTGGGGACAAACGCTCTACAAGCATACTGTAGAGCACTGGAGGAAAAGAATAGAGAGATAAGAGAGAGTGGGGACAAACGCTCTACAAGCATACTGTAGAGCACTGAGGGAAATAATAGAGAGATAAGAGAGAGAGTGGGGACAAACGCTCTACAAGCATACTGGAGAGCACTGAGGAAAGAATAGAGATAAGAGAGAGAGTGGGACAAACGCTTCTACAAGCATACTGTAGAGCACTGAGGAATATGAGAGATAAGAGAGAATGGGGACAAAACGCTCTACAAGCATACTGTAGAGCACTGAGGAAAAATAAGAGAGATAAGAGAGAGAGTGGGACAAACGCTCTACAAGCATACTGTAGAGCACTGAGGAAAAAGAATAGAGATAAGAGAGTGGGGACAAATGCTTCCATACATACTGTAGAGCACTGAGGAAAAGAATAGAGATAAGAGGAGAGAGTGGGGACAAACGCTCTACAAGCATACTGTAGAGCACTGAGGAAAAGAATAGAGAGATAAGAGAGAGAGTGGGGACAAACGCTCTACAAGCATACTGTAGAGCACTGAGGAAAAGAATAGAGATAAGAGAGAGAGAGTGGGGACAAACGCTCTACAAGCATACTGTAGAGCACTGAGGAAAAGAATAGAGAGATAAGAGAGAGAGTGGGGACAAACAGCTCTAAATACTGCAGAGCACTGAGGAAAAGAATAGAGAGATAAGAGAGAGAGTGGGGATCAAACGCTCTACAAACATACTGTAGAGCACTGAGGAAAAGAATAGAGAGATAAGAGAGAGAGTGGGGACAAACGCTCTACAAGCATACTGTATGAGCACTGGAGGAAAAAGAATAGAGAGATAAGAGAGAGTGGGACAAACGCTCTACAAGCATACTGTAGAGCACAATTGAGGAAAAGAATAGAGAGATAAAGATAAGAGAAGAGTGGGACAAACGCTCTACAAGCATACTGTAGAGCATTGAGGAAAAGAATAGAGATAAGAGAGAGAGTGGGGACAAACGCTCTACAAGCATACTGTATAGACACTGAGGAAAAGAATAGAGATAAGAGAGAGAGTGGGACAAAGCATCTACAAGCACAACAGAGCACTGAGGAAAAGAATAGAGAGATAAGAGAGAGAGTGGGGACAACGCTCTACAAGCATACTGTAGAGCACTGAGGAAAAGAATAGAGAGATAAGAGAGAGTGGGGACAAACGCTCTACAAGCATACTGTAGAGCACTGAGGAAAAGAACAGAGATAAAGAGAGAGTGGGGACAAACGCTCTACAAGCATACTGTAGAGCACTGAGGAAAAGAATAGAGAGATAAGAGAGAGAGTGGGGACAAACGCTTCTTCAAGCATACTGTAGAGCACTGAGGAAAAGAATAGAGAGATAAGAGAGAGAGTGGGGATGTGTAAACGCTCACAAGCATACTGTGAGCAATTGAGGAAAGAATAGAGAGATAAGAGAGAGAGTGGGACAAACGCTCCTACAAGCATACTGTAGAGCACTGAGGAAAAGAATAGAGAGATAAGAGAGAGAGTGGGACAAAACGCTCTACAAGCATACTGTAGAGCACTGAGGAAAAGAATGAGATAAGAGAGAGAGTGGGGAAAAAGAACTGTAGAGCACTGAGAAAAGAATAGAGAGATAAGAGAGAGAGTGGGGACAAACGCTCTACAAGCATACTGTGTAGAGCACTGAGGAAAAGAATAGAGAGATAAGAAGAGAGAGTGGGGACAAACGCTCTACAAGCATACTGTAGAGCACTGAGGAAAAGAATAGAGAGACAAGAGAAGAGTGGGACAAACGCCTACAAGCATACTGTAGAGCACTGAGGAAAGAATAGAGATAAGAGAGAGAGTGGGACAAACGCTCTACAAGCATACTGTAGAACACTGAGGAAAAGAATAGAGAGAGATAAGAGAGAGAGTGGGATAAACGCCTACAAGCATACTGTAGAGCACTGAGGAAAAGATAGAGAGATAAGAGAGAGAGTGGGGACAAACGCCTACAAGCATACTGTAGAGCACTGAGGAAAAGAATAGAGAGATAAGAGAGAGAGAAACAAGAGCTGTGGAAAGAGAGAGAGTGGGGACAAACTATACAGACTGCAGGAGCCGCACAAAAGCCATTCCTCATTCTCGACCACCCTGGGCCTGGATTGGGGTGCAAAACAAGCCTGATTGGGTTTCTTTCTTAACTCCACAGATGCAGCCACGCACTGCAGGCTACATGTTGTTTGTCAGCAATGTTTCTGTCTCTCTCCACCATGCCTCCACCTGCTCCTCCACTCGTCACCTCTCCCTCCTCTCCCTCACTCCTTCACTCCTCTTTGCCTCACTCTCCACTCCTCCTCCCCTCACTACTCCTCTCTCTCTCACTGCTCCTCTTCCTCACTCCTCCTCTCTCACTCCTCTCCCTCACATATATATCCGTCTGTCATTGGGGCCATCTGTAGTGTTTGGGAGGCTGTAATGTATACGGCCAAACACATCTCACATAGTGAAATGAGAGTCCTGAAGTACTGACCCCTATTTTCTTTCTTTCTGTTCCCTCTTTTGTTCCACATACAGCATGTGTGCTGGAGCAGTGTGTTTCCCCAGAGCCTGACTCAGACTCCCCAGTCAGCAGAATCTATGTAAAGGCATGTTCCACTCCTTCACTGATGGAGGGGGTAAAGATTTAAAGACTGCTGATGTGGGAGGCCAGCGACCTCAGCCCCTCCTCCCCCATGCTGCTGTCATGGCACATCGCAGTAAGTAGTGCAGCGGGGTCCACCCTTGTTGAATCAATGTTTTTTTCTACGTCATTTCAATTCAATTACATTGAACCAATGTGGAATAGACATTGAATTGACGTACGTATGTGCCCAGTGAGGAGCCATTCTCCAGCTGTCTGTGTCAGGTCTTTCCCTCTCTGCCTCTGTTTAGTGTAGTCCACCGGGTGGCACAGAGAGTGTGGGAACTCGACGATGTCCAGGTGTAGTAAACATACGGTAACTATTCAGAGAGGGGAGGGGTTGGAGGAAGGGCAGGTTTAACATTAGTGTGTCTGGGCTGACACTGTCAAAGAAGATAGCGCTGCACTGGGTCTCTTTTACAGCTAAATCAATGCAGTGTGTGTGTCTGTGTTATCCCTGCTCACATTGTAGTCTAGTGTTCTGATAACAGCCTAATCAATGATTGTGTGTGTGTGTGTGTGTGTGTGTGTGTGTGTGTGTGTGTGTGTGTGTGTGTGTGTGTGTGTCCCAATGCAAACTCAGACGAGACTCCTAAAGTGCTCTTTGTAGCAGGGTGGCGCCCTGATAACTTATGGTGTCAGTCCATCTTCATTAAAGTTTGAGTAATTAAATATTTTCTCAGTTTCTGTCTCAGTGAGTGTGATGTGAAAGCTCAAAGCCGTGAAGGTGATAACTCTTTTCATTCTTCTCTGCTTCAAGAAGAATAACAATCAATGTTACCATGGCATTTAAATGCACTTAACTCAAAGGTTCTTAAATTGTTCTTTCTCAGCTCTTAAGTTTTCTTGGAGAACTCTTGCCCAATAAAGAACCTTTGAGTTAAGTGGGGGGTTATCTACCATTATTCAGAATTTGAAAAGGTTATTGAAATGTGGAAGCCTGCAGATGTCCCTTTCATAGCACACAGAAAATTGTCCAGTGTTTACTAGTGTTGATTTTTCAGTGTAACATTTATAGTGTTGATTAAATAGTTAAATTAACACTCAGTGGTGTAAAAGAAACATGGTGTTGGTGTTAATAACCAGAGTTGAACCAAAGCCACGCCCATCATTATCATTTCCCGGCATGTTCTATTGCAGGTTGATTTTTCAAGTTGTTTGTTTCAATATCTATGTTTTTGCATGTGCATTGATTGATTGATTAATTCATCTTATGGTACTCAAATATAAATAACATAACATACAATTAAGATAAATAAATATTAAAGGGGGTCAATGTAAATTGTCAGTCTTGTGGCTTGGGGGTAGAAGTTGTTCAGGTGCCTTTTGGTCCCAGACATGGCACTCCGGTACGGCTTGTCGTGTGGTAGCAGAGAGAACAGTCTGTGACTTGGGTGGCTGGAGTTTTTGGCATTCGTCTGACATTGCCTGATATAGAGGTCCTGGATGGATGGGAGTTCGGCCCCATGTACTGGGCCGTACGCACTACCCTCTGTAGCTCCTTGCGGTCGGGAAACGAGTAATTATCATACCAAATGGTGATAGAGCGAGTCAAGATGCTCTCAATGGTGCAGCTGTAGACCTTTTTAAGGATCTGATGGCCCTTGCCAAATCTTTTCAGCCTCCTGAGGGGGAAGAGACATTGTCGGGCCCTCTTCACGACTGTGTTGGTGTGTTTTGACACCCTGAACTCTGTCTGAGAAGTAGTTGGTGAACCAAGCGAGGCAGTCATTTGAGAAACCAAGGATGCAGTGATTGACAGAGTCGAAAGCCTTGGCCAGGTCGATGAATACGGCTGCACAGTATTGTCTTTTATCGATGGTGGTTAAGATATCGTTTAGGACCTTGAGTGTGGCTGAGGTGCAGCCATGACCAGCTCAGGAAACTAGGTTGCATAGGGGAGAAGGTGCGGTGGGATTCGAAATGGACTTGTTGTGGGAAGGCAGGCACTGAGCAGTCAGGCAGTCAGGTCAGGTAGGGTGTAGGTTCTATCAACCCCTGTTTGTAGAATGCCTTTGGTAAGGGCAATACTCCACAAAACCTTCTCTGTGGGGCGATCCATGTGTGAGCGCACATCAGCTCAAATTTGTTGGCAGCCTCTGAGTGTCTGGAGCGCACCCACAAGAGAATGGACTGCGAGAGCAAACTAGTTGAATGCTGCAGCATCTCCCCTATCTGATATGTTCCACATTCAGGATAGCTCAAGCCTCCGCTCTGCACCAACTGTCTTTGTTGTCCATACTTGTCTTGGAGTGCACTCCAGGGCAGTGGGGTAGGGATTTGGATCATGCATACATGACTGAGTCAGTTTGTAAGCACTTGGAAGCTTGAGGTGCTCTAGCAGAACTTGAGGTACTTGTAATGCTCTGTCATATGAGGATGTGGG